>NW_027310827.1:0-44984 GCF_047496795.1 Chiloscyllium punctatum | reverse complement strand
CACACACAACCCCCACCCCCAGACACACACACAACCCCCACCCCCCAGACACACACACAACCCCCACCCCCAGACACACACACAACCCCCACCCCCCAGACACACACACATACAACCCCCACCCCCAGACCTACAACCCCCACCCCCAGACACACACACCAACCCCAACCCCCCAGACGCACAACCCCCACCCACAGACACACACACAACCCCCACCCCCCAGACACACAACCCCCACCCCCCAGACACACACACAACCCCCACCCCCAGACACAGACACAACCCCCACCCACAGACACACACAACCCCAACCCCCCCAGACACACAACCCCACCCACAGACACAGGCACAAACCCCACCCCCAGACACACACACTTCCCCACCCCCAGACACGCACACTAACCCCGCCCCAGTCACACAACCCCCACCCCCCAGACACACACACAACCCCCACCCCCAGACACACACACAACCCCCACCCCCCAGACACACACACATACAACCCCCACCCCCAGACCTACAACCCCCACCCCCAGACACACACAACCCCAACCCCCCCAGACGCACAACCCCCACCCACAGACACACATACAACCCCCACCCCCCAGACACACAACCCCCACCCCCCAGACACACACACAACCCCCACCCCCAGACACAGACACAACCCCCACCCACAGACACACACAACCCCAACCCCCCCAGACACACAACCCCCACCCACAGACACACACACAACCCCCACCCCCAGACACACACCCACACAACCCCCACCCCCAGACACACACACAACCCCCACCCCCAGACACACACACAACCCCCACCCCCCAGACACACACACATACAACCCCCACCCCCAGACCTACAACCCCCACCCCCAGACACACACAACCCAACCCCCCCAGACGCACAACCCCCACCCACAGACACACACACAACCCCCACCCCCCAGACACACAACCCCCACCCCCCAGACACACACACAACCCCCACCCCCAGACACAGACACAACCCCCACCCACAGACACACACAACCCCAACCCCCCCAGACACACAACCCCCACCCACAGACACAGGCACAAACCCCACCCCCAGACACACACACTTCCCCCACCCCCAGACACGCACACTAACCCCGCCCCAGTCACACAACCCCCACCCCCCAGACACACACACAACCCCCACCCCCAGACACACACACAACCCCCACCCCCCAGACACACACACATACAACCCCCACCCCCAGACCTACAACCCCCACCCCCAGACACACACAACCCCAACCCCCCCAGACGCACAACCCCCACCCACAGACACACATACAACCCCCACCCCCAGACACACAACCCCCACCCCCCAGACACACACACAACCCCCACCCCCAGACACAGACACAACCCCCACCCACAGACACACACAACCCCAACCCCCCCAGACACACAACCCCCACCCACAGACACACACACAACCCCCACCCCCAGACACACACCCACACAACCCCCACCCCAGACACACACAACCCCCACCCCCCCGACACACACACATCACCCACCCCCAGACACACACACTAACCCCGCCCCAGTCACACAACCCCCACCCCCAGACACACACAACCCCCACCCCCCCGACACACACACAACCCCCACCCCCAGACACACAACCCCCACCCCCAGACACAGACACAACCACCACCCCCAGACACACCACACCCACCACCCCCAGACATGCACACTACCCCACCCACAGACACACACAGAACTCCCACCCCCAGACACACACACACAACCCCCAGACACAGAACCCCCACCCCCAGACACTCACACACAACCCCCACCCCCAGACACACTCACACTACCCCCACCCACAGACACACACACAACCCCCACCCCCAGACACACGCACAACCCCCACCCCCAGACACACACACAACCCCACCCCCAGACACACACACACACACACAACCCCCACCCCCAGACACACACACACACACAACCCCCACCCACAGACACACACTCACAACCCCCACCCCCAGACACACAACCCCCACCCCCAGACAGACTCACAACCCCCACCCAGAGACACACACACACAACCCCCAGACACACACACACAACCCCAGACACACAACCCCCACCCCCACAACCCCCACCCCCAGACACACACACACAACCCACACCCCCAGACACACGCACAACCCCCACCCCCAGACACACACACAACCCCCACCCCCAGACACACAACCCCCACCCCCAGACACACACAACCCCCACCCCCAGACACACACAACCCCCACCCCAGACACACACACACAACCCCCACCCCCAGACACACACACACATCCCCACCCCCAGACACACGCACAACCCCCACCCCAGACACACGCACAACCCCCACCCCCAGACACACACAACTCCCACCCCCAGACACACACAACCCCCACCCCCAGACAGACTCACAACCCCCACCCCCAGACACACACACACAACCCCCAGACACACACACACAACCCCCAGACACACAACCCCACCCCCAGACACACACAACCCCCACCCCCAGACACACACACACAACCCCCACCCCCAGACACACACACAACCCCCACCCCCACACACACAACCCCCACCCCCAGACACACACACAACCCCCACCCCCAGACACACTACCCCCACCCACAGACACACACAGAACTCCCACCCCCAGACACACACACACAACCCCCAGACACTCACACACAACCCCCAGACACAGAACCCCCACCCCCAGACACACACACACACAACCCCCAGACACACACACACAACCGCCAGACACTCACACACAACCCCCAGACACAGAACCCCCACCCCCAGACACACACACACACAACCCCCAGACACACACACACAACCGCCAGACACTCACACAGAACCCCCACCCCCAGACACTCACACACAACCCCCACCCCCAGACACACTCACACTACCCCCACCCACAGACACACACACAACCCCCACCCCCAGACACACGCACAACCCCCAGACACACACACACAACCGCCAGACACTCACACACAACCCCCAGACACAGAACCCCCACCCCCAGACACTCACACACAACCCCCACCCCCAGACACACTCACACTACCCCCACCCCCAGACACACACACAACCCCCACCCCCAGACACACGCACAACCCCCACCCCCAGACACACACATAACCCCACTCCCAGACACACAGACACACACACAACCCCCACCCCCAGACACACACACACACACACAACCCCCACCCCCAGACAGACTCACAACCCCCACCCAGAGACACACACACACAACCCCCAGACACACACACACAACCCCCAGACACACAACCCCCAACCCCACAACCCCCACCCCCAGACACACACACACAACCCACACCCCCAGACACACGCACAACCCCCATCCCCAGACACACACACAACCCCCACCCCCAGACACACAACCCCCACCCCCAGACACACAACCCCCACCCCCAGACACACACAACCCCCACCCCCAGACACACACAACCCCCACCCCCAGACACACACACACAACCCCCACCCCCAGACACACACACACATCCACCACCCCCAGACACACGCACAACCCCCACCCCCAGACACACGCACATCCCCACCCCCAGACACACACAACTCCCACCCCCAGACACACACAACTCCCACCCCCAGACACACACAACCCCCACCCCCAGACAGACTCACAACCCCCACCCCCGACACACACACACAACCCCCAGACACACACACACAACCCCCAGACACACAATCCCCACCCCCAGACACACGCACAACCCACACCCCCAGACACACGCACAACCCCCACCCCCAGACACACGCACAACCCCCACCCCCAGACACACACACACAACCCCCACCCCCAGACACACGCACAACCCACACCCCCAGACACACGCACAACCCCCACGCCCAGACACACGCACATCCCCCACCCTCAGACACACGCACAACTCCCACCCCCAGACACACGCACAACCCCCACCCCCAGACACACGCACAACCCCCACCCCCAGACAAACGCACAACCCCCATCCCAGACACACGCACAACTCCCACCCCCAGACACACGCACAACCCCCACCCCCAGACACACGCACAACCCCCACCCCCAGACACACACACAAATCCCACCCCCAGACACACACACAACCCCCACCCCCAGACACACACACAACCCCCACCCCCAGACACAGACACAACCCCCACCCCCCAGACACACACACAACCCCCACCCCCCAGACACACACACAACCCCCAGCCACAGACACACAACCCCCACCCCGAGACACACAACCCCCACCCCCAGACACACGCACAACTCCCACCCCCAGACACACGCACAACCCCCACCCCCAGACACACGCACAACCCCCACCCCCAGACACACACACAACCCCCACCCCCCAGACACACACATAACCCCCACCCCCCAGACACACACACAACCCCCAGCCCCAGACACACACACACAACCCCCAGCCCCAGACACACACACATAACCCCCACCCCCCAGACACACACACAAACCCCACCCCAGACACACAACCCCCACCCCAGACACACAACCCCCACCCCCAGACACACACACAAACCCCACCCCAGACACACAACCCCCACCCCCAGACACACACACAACCCCCACCCCCAGACACACAACCCCCACCCCAGACACACACACAACCTCCACCCCAGACACACAACCCCCACCCCCAGACTCACTCAACCCCCACCCCCAGACACACACACAACCTCCACCCCAGACACACAACCCCCACCCCCAGACTCACTCAACCCCCACCCCCAGACACACACCCAAACCCCACCCCCAGACACACACACAAACCCCACCCCCAGACACACACAACCACCATCCCCAGACACACACACAACCCCCACCCCCAGACCCACAACCCCTACCCCCAGACCCACAACCCCTACCCCCAGACAGACACACAACCCCCACCCCCAGACACACATACACATCCCCCACCCCCAGACACACATACACATCCCCCACCCCCAGACACACACCCCCCACCCCCAGACACACACACACAACCCCCAGACAGACACACAACCCCCACCCCCAGACACACACCCCCCACCCCCAGACACACACCCCCCACCCCCAGACACACACACAACCCCCACCCCAGGCACACACACTCAACCCCCACTCCAGGCACACACACTCAACCCCCACCCCCAGACACACACACAACCCCCACCCCCAGACACACACACAACCCCCACCCCCAGACACACACAAACACACACTTTCTCACACTCAACCCCCACCCCAGGCACACACACTCAACCCCCACCCCCAGACACACACACAACCCCCACCCCCAGACACACACTCAACCCCCACCCCCAGTCACACACTCAACCTCCAACCCCAGACACACACTTTCTCACTCACAACCCCCACCCCAGACTGACACACACACACACACACACACACACACACACACTTTCTCACACTCACAACCCCCACCCCAGACAGACGCACACACACACACATACCTTCTCACACTCACAACCCCCACCCCCAGACACTCACACAACCCCCACCCCCAGACACACACACAACCCCCACCCCCAGACACACAACTGCCACCCCCAGACACACACACAACCCCCACCCCCAGACACACACACAACCCCCACCCCCAGACACGCAACCCCCACCCTGAGACACACACACAAACAACCCCCACCCACAGACACACACACAACCCCCACCCCCCACACACGCAACACCCACCCTGAGACACACACACAAACAACCCCCACCCACAGACACACACACAACCCCCACCCCCAGACACACACACAACCCCCACCCCCAGATACACACACAACCCCCACCCCCAGACATGCAAACCCTACCCCCAGACACACACACAACCCCCACCCCCAGACACACACACACACACACACACACTTTCTCACACACAAAACCCCCACCCCAGACAAACACACACACACCTTCTCACACTCTCAGCCCCCACCCCAGACAAACACACACACACACACATACCTTCTCACACTCACAACCCCCACCCCCAGACACACACACAACCCCCACCCCAAGCACACACACACACACACCCCACCCCCAGACACACACCCCCCACCCCCAGACAGAAACACAACCCCCACCCCCAGACACACAACCCCCACCCCCAGACACACACACACACCCTCCACCCCCAGACACACACACAAAACCCACCCCCAGACACACACACAAAACCCACCCCCAGACACACACACAACCCCCACCCACAGACACACAAACAACCCCCACCCACAGACACACACACAACCCTCACCCCCAGACACACACACAACCCTCACCCCCAGACACACAACCCACACCCCCAGAGACTCACACAACCCCCACCCACAGACACACACAACCCCCACACCCAGACACACAACCCCCACCCCCAGACACACTCACACTACCCCCACCCACAGACACACACACAACCCCCACCCCCAGACACACGCACAACCCCCAGACACACACACACAACCGCCAGACACTCACACACAACCCCCAGACACAGAACCCCCACCCCCAGACACTCACACACAACCCCCACCCCCAGACACACTCACACTACCCCCACCCCCAGACACACGCACAACCCCCACCCCCAGACACACGCACAACCCCCACCCCCAGACACACACACAACCCCACTCCCAGACACACAGACACACACACAACCCCCACCCCCAGACACACACACACACACACAACCCCCACCCCCAGACAGACTCACAACCCCCACCCAGAGACACACACACACAACCCCCAGACACACACACACAACCCCCAGACACACAACCCCCAACCCCACAACCCCCACCCCCAGACACACACACACAACCCACACCCCCAGACACACGCACAACCCCCATCCCCAGACACACACACAACCCCCACCCCCAGACACACAACCCCCACCCCCAGACACACAACCCCCACCCCCAGACACACACAACCCCCACCCCCAGACACACACAACCCCCACCCCCAGACACACACACACAACCCCCACCCCCAGACACACACACACATCCACCACCCCCAGACACACGCACAACCCCCACCCCCAGACACACGCACATCCCCACCCCCAGACACACACAACTCCCACCCCCAGACACACACAACTCCCACCCCCAGACACACACAACCCCCACCCCCAGACAGACTCACAACCCCCACCCCCCGACACACACACACAACCCCCAGACACACACACACAACCCCCAGACACACAATCCCCACCCCCAGACACACGCACAACCCCCACCCCCAGACACACGCACAACCCCCACCCCCAGACACACGCACAACCCCCACCCCCAGACACACACACACAACCCCCACCCCCAGACACACGCACAACCCACACCCCCAGACACACGCACAACCCCCACGCCCAGACACACGCACATCCCCCACCCTCAGACACACGCACAACTCCCACCCCCAGACACACGCACAACCCCCACCCCCAGACACACGCACAACCCCCACCCCCAGACAAACGCACAACCCCCATCCCAGACACACGCACAACTCCCACCCCCAGACACACGCACAACCCCCACCCCCAGACACACGCACAACCCCCACCCCCAGACACACACACAAATCCCACCCCCAGACACACACACAACCCCCACCCCCAGACACACACACAACCCCCACCCCCAGACACAGACACAACCCCCACCCCCCAGACACACACACAACCCCCACCCCCCAGACACACACACAACCCCCAGCCACAGACACACAACCCCCACCCCGAGACACACAACCCCCACCCCCAGACACACGCACAACTCCCACCCCCAGACACACGCACAACCCCCACCCCCAGACACACGCACAACCCCCACCCCCAGACACACACACAACCCCCACCCCCCAGACACACACATAACCCCCACCCCCCAGACACACACACAACCCCCAGCCCCAGACACACACACACAACCCCCAGCCCCAGACACACACACATAACCCCCACCCCCCAGACACACACACAAACCCCACCCCAGACACACAACCCCCACCCCAGACACACAACCCCCACCCCCAGACACACACACAAACCCCACCCCAGACACACAACCCCCACCCCCAGACACACACACAACCCCCACCCCCAGACACACAACCCCCACCCCCAGACACACACACAACCTCCACCCCAGACACACAACCCCCACCCCCAGACTCACTCAACCCCCACCCCCAGACACACACACAACCTCCACCCCAGACACACAACCCCCACCCCCAGACTCACTCAACCCCCACCCCCAGACACACACCCAAACCCCACCCCCAGACACACACACAAACCCCACCCCCAGACACACACAACCCCCATCCCCAGACACACACACAACCCCCACCCCCAGACCCACAACCCCTACCCCCAGACCCACAACCCCTACCCCCAGACAGACACACAACCCCCACCCCCAGACACACATACACATCCCCCACCCCCAGACACACATACACATCCCACACCCCCAGACACACACCCCCCACCCCCAGACACACACACACAACCCCCAGACAGACACACAACCCCCACCCCCAGACACACACCCCCCACCCCCAGACACACACCCCCCACCCCCAGACACACACACAACCCCCACCCCAGGCACACACACTCAACCCCCACCCCAGGCACACACACTCAACCCCCACCCCCAGACACACACACAACCCCCACCCCCAGACACACACACAACCCCCACCCCCAGACACACACAAACACACACTTTCTCACACTCAACCCCCACCCCAGGCACACACACTCAACCCCCACCCCCAGACACACACACAACCCCCACCCCCAGACACACACACAACCCCCACCCCCAGACACACACTCAACCCCCACCCCCAGTCACACACTCAACCCCCAACCCCAGACACACACTTTCTCACTCACAACCCCCACCCCAGACTGACACACACACACACACACACACACACACACACACTTTCTCACACTCACAACCCCCACCCCAGACAGACGCACACACACACACATACCTTCTCACACTCACAACCCCCACCCCCAGACACTCACACAACCCCCACCCCCAGACACACACACAACCCCCACCCCCAGACACACAACTGCCACCCCCAGACACACACACAACCCCCACCCCCAGACACACACACAACCCCCACCCCCAGACACGCAACCCCCACCCTGAGACACACACACAAACAACCCCCACCCACAGACACACACACAACCCCCACCCCCCACACACGCAACACCCACCCTGAGACACACACACAAACAACCCCCACCCACAGACACACACACAACCCCCACCCCCAGACACACACACAACCCCCACCCCCAGACACACACACACACACACACACACACTTTCTCACACACAAAACCCCCACCCCAGACAAACACACACACACCTTCTCACACTCTCAGCCCCCACCCCAGACAAACACACACACACACATACCTTCTCACACTCACAACCCCCACCCCCAGACACACACACAACCCCCACCCCAAGCACACACACACACACCCCCCACCCCCAGACACACACCCCCCACCCCCAGACAGAAACACAACCCCCACCCCCAGACACACAACCCCCACCCCCAGACACACACACACACCCTCCACCCCCAGACACACACACAAAACCCACCCCCAGACACACACACAAAACCCACCCCCAGACACACACACAACCCCCACCCACAGACACACAAACAACCCCCACCCACAGACACACACACAACCCTCACCCCCAGACACACACACAACCCTCACCCCCAGACACACAACCCACACCCCCAGAGACTCACACAACCCCCACCCACAGACACACACAACCCCCACACCCAGACACACAACCCCCACCCCCAGACACACACACAACCTCCACCCCAGACACACAACCCCCACCCCCAGACACACTCAACCCCCACCCCCAGACACACTCAACCCCCACCCCCAGACACACACACAACCCCCACCCCCAGACCCACAACCCCCACCCCCAGACACACACACAAACCCCACCCCCAGACACACACAACCCCCATCCCCAGACACACACACAACCCCCACCCCCAGACCCACAACCCCTACCCCCAGACCCACAACCCCTACCCCCAGACAGACACACAACCCCCACCCCCAGACACACATACACATCCCCCACCCCCAGACACACATACACATCCCCCACCACCAGACACACACCCCCCACCCCCAGACACACACACACAACCCCCAGACACACACACAACCCCCACCCCCAGACACACACCCCCCACCCCCAGACACACACCCCCCACCCCCAGACACACACACAACCCCCACCCCAGGCACACACACTCAACCCCCACCCCCAGACACACACACAACCCCCACCCCCAGACACACACACAACCCCCACCCCCAGACACACACAAACACACACTTTCTCACACTCAACCCCCACCCCAGGCACACACACTCAACCCCCACCCCCAGACACACACACAACCCAACACCCCCAGACACAGACACACACACACACACACACTTTCTCACACTCACCACCCCCAGACACACACATTCTCACACTCACCACCCCCACCCCAGACAGACACACACACACAACCCCCACCCAGACACACACACAGACTTTCTCACAATCACAACCCCCACCCCAGACACAGACACACACACACAACCCCCACCCCCAGACACACACAACCCCCACCCCCAGACACACACGCAACCCCCACCCCCAGACACACACGCAACCCCCACCCCCGACACACACACGCAACCCCCACCCCCAGACACACACACACAACCCCCACCCCCAGACACACACGCAACCCCCACCCCCAGACATACACACACAACCCCCACCCCCAGACACACACACAACCCCCACCCCCAGACACACATCCCCCACCCCTAGACACACAACCCCCACCCCCAGAAACACACGCAACCCCCACCCCCAGACACACACACAACCCCCACCCTAGACATACAAATCCCACTCCCAGACACACACACAACGCCCACCCCCAGACACACACATCCCCCACCCCCAGACACACAACCCCCACCCCCAGGCACACACACATCCCCCACCCCCAGGCACACAACCCCCACCCCCAGACACAGACACAGTCCCCACCCCCAGACACACACACAGTCCCCACCCCCAGACACACACACAACCCCCACCCCCAGACACACACACAACCCCCACCCCCAGACACGCAACCCCACCCCCAGACACACACACACACAACCCCCACCCACAGACACACACACAACCCCCACCCCCAGACACACACACAACCCCCACCCCCAGACACGCAACCCCTACCCCCAGACACACACACACAACCCCCACCCACAGACACACACACAACCCCCACCCCCAGACACACACATCCCCCTCCCCAAGACACACAACCCCCACCCCCAGACACACACACAACCCCCACCCCAGACACACAACCCTCACCCCCAGACACACAACCCCCACCCCCAGACACACACACACAACCCCCACCCACAGAGACACATCCCCCACCCCCAGACAGACACACACACACATACCTTCTCACACACACACCCCCCACCCCAAACACACAACCCCCACCCCAGACACACACAATCCCCACCCCCAGACACACACATAACCCCTACCCCCAGACACACACACAACCCCCACCCCCAGAGACACAACCCCCACCCACAGACACACACACAGCCCCCACCCCCAGACACACAACCCCCACCCCCAGACACACACACAACCCCCACCCCCAGACACACAACCCCCAACCCCAGACACACAACCCCTACCCCCAGACACACAACCCCCACCCCCAGACACACACACAACCCCACCCCCAGACACACACACAACCCCCACCCCCAGACACACACACAACCCCCAACCCAGACACACACACACACACACTTTCTCACACTCACCACCCCCAGACACACACATTCTCACACTCACCACCCCCACCCCAGACAGACACACACACACAACCCCCACCCAGACACACACACAGACTTTCTCACAATCACAACCCCCACCCCAGACACAGACACACACACACAACCCCCACCCCCAGACACACACAACCCCCACCCCCAGACACACACGCAACCCCCACCCCCAGACACACACGCAACCCCCACCCCCGACACACACACGCAACCCCCACCCCCAGACACACACACACAACCCCCACCCCCAGACACACACACGCAACCCCCACCCCCAGACATACACACACAACCCCCACCCCCAGACACACACACAACCCCCACCCCCAGACACACATCCCCCACCCCTAGACACACAACCCCCACCCCCAGAAACACACGCAACCCCCACCCCCAGACACACACACAACCCCCACCCTAGACATACAAATCCCACTCCCAGACACACACACAACGCCCACCCCCAGACACACACATCCCCCACCCCCAGACACACAACCCCCACCCCCAGGCACACACACATCCCCCACCCCCAGGCACACAACCCCCACCCCCAGACACAGACACAGTCCCCACCCCCAGACACACACACAGTCCCCACCCCCAGACACACACACAACCCCCACCCCCAGACACGCAACCCCACCCCCAGACACACACACACACAACCCCCACCCACAGACACACACACAACCCCCACCCCCAGACACACACACAACCCCCACCCCCAGACACGCAACCCCTACCCCCAGACACACACACACAACCCCCACCCACAGACACACACACAACCCCCACCCCCAGACACACACATCCCCCTCCCCAAGACACACAACCCCCACCCCCAGACACACACACAACCCCCACCCCAGACACACAACCCTCACCCCCAGACACACAACCCCCACCCCCAGACACACACACACAACCCCCACCCACAGAGACACATCCCCCACCCCCAGACAGACACACACACACATACCTTCTCACACACACACCCCCCACCCCAAACACACAACCCCCACCCCAGACACACACAATCCCCACCCCCAGACACACACATAACCCCTACCCCCAGACACACACACAACCCCCACCCCCAGAGACACAACCCCCACCCACAGACACACACACAGCCCCCACCCCCAGACACACAACCCCCACCCCCAGACACACACACAACCCCCACCCCCAGACACACAACCCCCAACCCCAGACACACAACCCCTACCCCCAGACACACAACCCCCACCCCCAGACACACACACAACCCCCACCCCCAGACACACACAGACAACCCCCACCCACAGACACACACACAACCCCCACCCCCAGACACACACACATCCCCCTCCCCCAGACACACACACAACCCCACCCCAGACATACAAATCCCACTCCCAGACACACACACAACGCCCACCCCCAGGCACACACATCCCCCACCCCCAGACACACAACCCCCACCCCCAGGCACACACACATCCCCCACCCCCAGGCACACAACCCCCAACCCCAGACACACAACCCCTACCCCCAGACACACAACCCCCACCCCCAGACACAGACACAGTCCCCACCCCCAGACACACACACAACCCCCACCCCCAGACACGCAACCCCACCCCCAGACACACACACACACAACCCCCACCCCCAGACACACACACAACCCCCACCCCCAGACACTCACACAACCCCCACCCCCAGACACGCAACCCCTACCCCCAGACACACACACACAACCCCCACCCACAGACACACACACAACCCCCACCCCCAGACACACACATCCCCCTCCCCAAGACACACAACCCCCACCCCCAGACACACACACAACCCCCACCCCAGACACACAACCCTCACCCCCAGACACACAACCCCCACCCCCAGACACACACACACAACCCCCACCCACAGAGACACATCCCCCACCCCCAGACAGACACACACACACATACCTTCTCACACACACACCCCCCACCCCAAACACACAACCCCCACCCCAGACACACACAATCCCCACCCCCAGACACACACATAACCCCTACCCCCAGACACACACACAACCCCCACCCCCAGAGACACAACCCCCACCCACAGACACACACACAGCCCCCACCCCCAGACACACAACCCCCACCCCCAGACACACACACAACCCCCACCCCCAGACACACAACCCCCAACCCCAGACACACAACCCCTACCCCCAGACACACAACCCCCACCCCCAGACACACACACAACCCCCATCCCCAGACACACACAGACAACCCCCACCCACAGACACACACACAAACCCCACCCCCAGACACACACACATCCCCCTCCCCCAGACACACACACAACCCGACCCCAGACATACAAATCCCACTCCCAGACACACACACAACGCCCACCCCCAGGCACACACATCCCCCACCCCCAGACACACAACCCCCACCCCCAGGCACACACACATCCCCCACCCCCAGGCACACAACCCCCACCCCCAGACACAGACACAGTCCCCACCCCCAGACACACACACAACCCCCACCCCCAGACACACACACAACCCCCACCCCCAGACACGCAACCCCACCCCCAGACACACACACACACAACCCCCACCCACAGACACACACACAACCCCCACCCCCAGACACACACACAACCCCCACCCCCAGACACGCAACCCCTACCCCCAGACACACACACACAACCCCCACCCACAGACACACACACAACCCCCACCCCCAGACACACACATCCCCCTCCCCAAGACACACAACCCCCACCCCCAGACACACACACAACCCCCACCCCAGACACACAACCCTCACCCCCAGACACACAACTCCCACCCTCAGACACACACACACAACCCCCACCCACAGAGACACATCCCCCACCCCCAGACAGACACACACACACATACCTTCTCACACACACACCCCCCACCCCAAACACACAACCCCCACCCCAGACACACACAATCCCCACCCCCAGACACACACATAACCCCTACCCCCAGACACACACACAACCCCCACCCCCAGAGACACAACCCCCACCCACAGACACACACACAGCCCCCACCCCCAGACACACAACCCCCACCCCCAGACACACACACAACCCCCACCCCCAGACACACAACCCCCAACCCCAGACACACAACCCCCACCCCCAGACACACAACCCCCACCCCCAGACACACACACAACCCCCACCCCCAGACACACACAGACAACCCCCACCCACAGACACACACACAACCCCCACCCCCAGACACACACACATCCCCCTCCCCCAGACACACACACATCCCCCACCCCAACACACACACACACACACACACACACACACACACACACACACATCCCCCACCCCAGACACACACACACATACCTTCTCACACGCACAACCCACACCCGCAGGCACACACACATCCCACCCCCAAACACACAAACCCCACCCCAGACTCACACACAGTCCCCACCCCCAGACACACACAACCCCCACCCCCAGACACACACGCAACCCCCACCCCCAGACATACACACAACCCCAAGACACACACACAACCCCCACCCCCAGACACACACACAACCCCCACCCCCAGACACACATACAACGCCCACCCCCAGACACACATGCAACCCCCACCCCCAGACACACAACCCCCACCCACAGACACACACACAACCCCTACCCCCAGACACACACACAACCCCTACCCCCAGACACACATACAACACCCACCCCCAGACACACACACAACCCCTACCCCCAGACACACACACAACCCCCAGACACACACACAACCCCCACCCCCAGACACACAACCCCCACCCACAGACACACACGCAACCGCCACCCACAGACACACACACACATTCCCACACTCTCAGCCCCCACCCCAGTCACACACACACACACACACACACACACACATACCTTCTCACACTCACAAACCCCACACCCAGACACACACACAACCCCCACCCCAGGCACACACATACAACCCCCACCCCAGACACACACACATCCCCCACCCCCAGACACACACACACACATCCACCAGCCCCAGACACAAACACAACCCCCACCCCCAGACACACACACAAACACAACCCCCACCCCCAGACAGACACACAACCCCCACCCCCAGACACGCAACCCCCACCCTGAGACACACACACAACCCCCACCCCCATACACACAACCCCCACCCCCAGAGACACACACACAACCCCCACCCCCAGAGACACAACCACCACCCCCAGACATGCAACCCCCACCCCGAGACACACACACACACAACCCCCACCCCCAGAGACACACACACAACCCTCACCCCCAGAGACACAACCCCCACCCCCAGACAAACAACCCCCAACCCCAGACACACAACCCCCACCCACAGACACACAACCCCCACCCACAGACACACACACAACCCCCACCTACAAACACACACACAACCCCCACCCGCAGACACACACACATCCCCCACCCCCAGACATACACACAACCCCCACCCCCAGACACACACACATCCCCCACCCCCAGACACACACACATCCCCCACCCCCACACACAACCCCCACCCCCAGAGACACACACACATCCCCCACCCCCAGACACACACACAACCCCCACCCCCAGACACACACACCACCCCCACCCCCAGACACACACACATCCCCCACCCCCAGACACACACACATCCCCCACCCCCACACACAACCCCCACCCCCAGACACACACACAACCCCCACCCCCAGACACACACACCACCCCCACCCCCAGACACACACACCACCCCCACCCCCAGACACACACACATCCCCCACCCCCAGACACACACACATCCCCCACCCCCAGACACACACACAACCCCCACCCCCAGACAAACAGACACCCACATTCTCACACACACAACCCCTATCCCCAGACACACACACAACCCCCAGACACACACACAACCCCCACCCCCAGACACACACACAACCCCCAGACACACACATAACCCCCACCCCCAGACACACAACCCCCACCCACAGACACACACACAACCCCCACCCACAGACACACACAAAAACCCCACCCCAGACAAACACACACACATTCTCACACTCTCAGCCCCCACCCCAGTCACACACACACACACACACACACACACACACACACACATACGTTCTCACACTCACAACCCCCACCCCCAGACACACACACAACCCCCACCCCATGCACACACACACACAACCCCCACCCCCAGACACACACACAACCCCCACCCCCAGAGACACACACACAACCCCCACCCCCAGACACACACACAACCCCCACCCCGAGACACACACACAACCCGCACCCCCAGACACACAACCCCCACCCACTGACACACACAACCCCCACCCCCAGAGACACAACCCCCACCCACAGACACACACACAACCCCCACCCCGAGACACACACACAACCCCCACCCCCAGACACACATCCCTCACCCACTGACACACACACAACCCCTACCCCCAGACACACAACCCCCACCCACAGACACACACAACCCCCACTCCCAGAGACACACACACAACCCCTACCCCCAGACACACAACCCCCACCCACAGACACACACACAACCCCCACCCCGAGACACACACACAACCCCCACCCCCAGACACACACACAACCCCCACCCCCAGACACACACACATCCCCCACCCCCAGACAAACAACCCACACCCGCAGGCACACACACAACCCCCACCCCAGACACACACAACCCCCACCCCAGGCACACACTCTCAACCCCCACCCCCAGACACACACACAACCCCCACCCCCAGACACACACACAACCCCCACCCCCAGACAAACAGACACCCACATTCTCACACACACAACCCCTATCCCCAGACACACACAACCCCCACCCCCAGACACACACACCACCCCCACCCCCAGACACACACACCACCCCCACCCCCAGACACACACACATCCCCCACCCCCAGACACACACACATCCCCCACCCCCACACACAACCCCCACCCCCAGAGACACACACACATCCCCCACCCCCAGACACACACACAACCCCCACCCCCAGACACACACACACACAACCCCCACCCCCAGAGACACACACACAACCCTCACCTCCAGAGACACAACCCCCACCCCCAGACAAACAACCCCCAACCCCAGACACACAACCCCCACCCACAGACACACAACCCCCACCCACAGACACACACACAACCCCCACCTACAAACACACACACAACCCCCACCCGCAGACACACACACATCCCCCACCCCCAGACATACACACAACCCCCACCCCCAGACACACACACATCCCCCACCCCCAGACACACACACATCCCCCACCCCCACACACAACCCCCACCCCCAGAGACACACACACATCCCCCACCCCCAGACACACACACAACCCCCACCCCCAGACACACACACAACCCCCACCCCCAGACACACACACCACCCCCACCCCCAGACACACACACATCCCCCACCCCCAGGCACACACACATCCCCCACCCCCACACACAACCCCCACCCCCAGAGACACACACACATCCCCCACCCCCAGACACACACACAACCCCCACCCCCAGACACACACACAACCCCCACCCCGAGACACACACACACAACCCCCACCCCCAGAGACACACACACAACCCTCACCCCCAGAGACACAACCCCCACCCCCAGACAAACAACCCCCAACCCCAGACACACAACCCCCACCCACAGACACACAACCCCCACCCACAGACACACACACAACCCCCACCTACAAACACACACACAACCCCCACCCGCAGACACACACACATCCACCACCCCCAGACATACACACAACCCCCACCCCCAGACACACACACATCCCCCACCCCCAGACACACACACATCCCCCACCCCCACACACAACCCCCACCCCCAGAGACACACACACATCCCCCACCCCCAGACACACACACAACCCCCACCCCCAGACACACACACCACCCCCACCCCCAGACACACACACCACCCCCACACCCAGACACACACACATCCCCCACCCCCAGACACACACACATCCCCCACCCCCACACACAACCCCCACCCCCAGAGACACACACACATCCCCCACCCCCAGACACACACACAACCACCACCCCCAGACACACACACCACCCCCACCCCCAGACACACACACATCCCCCACCCCCAGACACACACACAACCCCCACCCCCAGACACACACACCACCCCCACCCCCAGACACACACTCAACCCACAGCCCCAGACACACACACAACCCCCACCCCAGGCACACACACTCAACCCCCACCCCCAGACACACACAACCCCCACCCCAGGCACACACACTCAACCCCCACCCCCAGACAGACACACAACCCCCACCCCCAGACACGCAACCCCCACCCTGAGACACACACACAACCCCCACCCCCATACACACAACCCCCACCCCCAGAGACACACACACAACCCCCACCCCCAGAGACACAACCACCACCCCCAGACATGCAACCCCCACCCCGAGACACACACACACACAACCCCCACCCCCAGAGACACACACACAACCCTCACCCCCAGAGACACAACCCCCACCCCCAGACAAACAACCCCCAACCCCAGACACACAACCCCCACCCACAGACACACAACCCCCACCCACAGACACACACACAACCCCCACCTACAAACACACACACAACCCCCACCCGCAGACACACACACATCCCCCACCCCCAGACATACACACAACCCCCACCCCCAGACACACACACATCCCCCACCCCCAGACACACACACATCCCCCACCCCCACACACAACCCCCACCCCCAGAGACACACACACATCCCCCACCCCCAGACACACACACAACCCCCACCCCCAGACACACACACCACCCCCACCCCCAGACACACACACATCCCCCACCCCCAGACACACACACATCCCCCACCCCCACACACAACCCCCACCCCCAGACACACACACAACCCCCACCCCCAGACACACACACCACCCCCACCCCCAGACACACACACCACCCCCACCCCCAGACACACACACATCCCCCACCCCCAGACACACACACATCCCCCACCCCCAGACACACACACAACCCCCACCCCCAGACAAACAGACACCCACATTCTCACACACACAACCCCTATCCCCAGACACACACACAACCCCCAGACACACACACAACCCCCACCCCCAGACACACACACAACCCCCAGACACACACATAACCCCCACCCCCAGACACACAACCCCCACCCACAGACACACACACAACCCCCACCCACAGACACACACAAAAACCCCACCCCAGACAAACACACACACATTCTCACACTCTCAGCCCCCACCCCAGTCACACACACACACACACACACACACACACACACACACATACGTTCTCACACTCACAACCCCCACCCCCAGACACACACACAACCCCCACCCCATGCACACACACACACAACCCCCACCCCCAGACACACACACAACCCCCACCCCCAGAGACACACACACAACCCCCACCCCCAGACACACACACAACCCCCACCCCGAGACACACACACAACCCGCACCCCCAGACACACAACCCCCACCCACTGACACACACAACCCCCACCCCCAGAGACACAACCCCCACCCACAGACACACACACAACCCCCACCCCGAGACACACACACAACCCCCACCCCCAGACACACATCCCTCACCCACTGACACACACACAACCCCTACCCCCAGACACACAACCCCCACCCACAGACACACACAACCCCCACTCCCAGAGACACACACACAACCCCTACCCCCAGACACACAACCCCCACCCACAGACACACACACAACCCCCACCCCGAGACACACACACAACCCCCACCCCCAGACACACACACAACCCCCACCCCCAGACACACACACATCCCCCACCCCCAGACAAACAACCCACACCCGCAGGCACACACACAACCCCCACCCCAGACACACACAACCCCCACCCCAGGCACACACTCTCAACCCCCACCCCCAGACACACACACATCCCCCACCCCCAGACACACACACATCCCCCACCCCCACACACAACCCCCACCCCCAGAGACACACACACATCCCCCACCCCCAGACACACACACAACCCCCACCCCCAGACACACACACCACCCCCACCCCCAGACACACACACCACCCCCACACCCAGACACACACACATCCCCCACCCCCAGACACACACACATCCCCCACCCCCACACACAACCCCCACCCCCAGAGACGCACACACATCCCCCACCCCCAGACACACACACAACCACCACCCCCAGACACACACACCACCCCCACCCCCAGACACACACACATCCCCCACCCCCAGACACACACACAACCCCCACCCCCAGACACACACACCACCCCCACCCCCAGACACACACTCAACCCACAGCCCCAGACACACACACAACCCCCACCCCAGGCACACACACTCAACCCCCACCCCCAGACACACACAACCCCCACCCCAGGCACACACACTCAACCCCCACCCCCAGACACACACAACCCCCACCCCAGGCACACACACTCAACCCCCACCCCCAGACACACACAACCCCCACCCCAGGCACACACACTCAACCCCCACCCCAGGCACACACACAACCCCCACCCCAGGCACACACACACAACCCCCACCCCCAGACACACACACAACCCCCACCCCCAGACACACACAAACACACACTTTCTCACACTCAACCCCCACCCCAGGCACACACACTCAACCCCCACCCCCAGACACACACACAACCCCCACCCCCAGACACACACACAACCCCCACCCCCAGACACAAACACACACTTTCTCACACTCAACCTCCAACCCCAGACACACACTTTCTCACTCACAACCCCCACCCCAGACTGACACACACACACACACACACACACTTTCTCACTCACAACCCCCACCCCAGTCACACACACACACACACACACATACCTTCTCACACTCACAACCCCCACCCCCAGACACTCACACAACCCCCACCCCCACCCCCAGACACACACACAACCCCCACCCCCAGACACACAACCCCCACCCCGAGACACACACAACCCCCACCCCCAGAGACACACACACAACCCCCACCCCCAGACACACACACAACCCCCACCCCGAGACACACACACAACCCGCACCCCCAGACACACAACCCCCACCCACTGACACACACAACCCCCACCCCCAAAGACACAACCCCCACCCACAGACACACACACAACCCCCACCCCGAGACACACACACAACCCCCACCCCCAGACACACATCCCTCACCCACTGACACACACACAACCCCTACCCCCAGACACACAACCCCCACCCACAGACACACACAACCCCCACTCCCAGAGACACACACACAACCCCTACCCCCAGACACACAACCCCCACCCACAGACACACACACAACCCCCACCCCGAGACACACACACAACCCCCACCCCCAGACACACACACAACCCCCACCCCCAGACACACACACATCCCCCACCCCCAGACAAACAACCCACACCCGCAGGCACACACACAACCCCCACCCCAGACACACACAACCCCCACCCCAGGCACACACACTCAACCCCCACCCCCAGACACACACACAACCCCCACCCCCAGACACACACACAACCCCCAACCCCAGACAAACAGACACCCACATTCTCACACACACAACCCCTATCCCCAGACACACACAACCCCCACCCCCAGACACACACACCACCCCCACCCCCAGACACACACACCACCCCCACCCCCAGACACACACACATCCCCCACCCCCAGACACACACACATCCCCCACCCCCACACACAACCCCCACCCCCAGAGACACACACACATCCCCCACCCCCAGACACACACACAACCCCCACCCCCAGACACACACACACACAACCCCCACCCCCAGAGACACACACACAACCCTCACCCCCAGAGACACAACCCCCACCCCCAGACTAACAACCCCCAACCCCAGACACACAACCCCCACCCACAGACACACAACCCCCACCCACAGACACACACACAACCCCCACCTACAAACACACACACAACCCCCACCCGCAGACACACACACATCCCCCACCCCCAGACATACACACAACCCCCACCCCCAGACACACACACATCCCCCACCCCCAGACACACACACATCCCCCACCCCCACACACAACCCCCACCCCCAGAGACACACACACAACCCTCACCCCCAGAGACACAACCCCCACCCCCAGACAAACAACCCCCAACCCCAGACACACAACCCCCACCCACAGACACACAACCCCCACCCACAGACACACACACAACCCCCACCTACAAACACACACACAACCCCCACCCGCAGACACACACACATCCACCACCCCCAGACATACACACAACCCCCACCCCCAGACACACACACATCCCCCACCCCCAGACACACACACATCCCCCACCCCCACACACAACCCCCACCCCCAGAGACACACACACATCCCCCACCCCCAGACACACACACAACCCCCACCCCCAGACACACACACCACCCCCACCCCCAGACACACATACTACCCCCACCCCCAGACACACACACATCCCCCACCCCCAGACACACACACAACCCCCACCCCCACACACAACCCCCACCCCCAGAGACACACACACATCCCCCACCCCCAGACACACACACATCCCCCACCCCCAGACACACACACATCCCCCACCCCCACACACAACCCCCACCCCCAGAGACACACACACATCCCCCACCCCCAGACACACACACAACCCCCACCCACAGACACACACACAACCCTCACCCACAGACACACACACACACACACACACACACTTTCTCACACACAAAACCCCCACCCCAGACAAACACACACACACCTTCTCACACTCTCAGCCCCCACCCCAGACAAACACACACACACACATACCTTCTCACACTCACGTCCCCCACCCCCAGACACACACACAACCCCCACCCCAAGCACACACACACACACACCCCACCCCCAGACACACACCCCCCACCCCCAGACAGAAACACAACCCCACCCCCAGACACACAACCCCCACCCCCAGACACACACACACCCCCCACCCCCAGATACACACACAACCCCCACCCCCAGACCCACACACAACCCCCAGCCCCAGACACACACACACAACCCTCACCCCCAGACACACACACAACCCTCACCCCCAGACACACACACAACCCTCACCCCCAGAGACACACACAACCCCCACCCACAGACACACACAACCCCCACACCCAGACACACAACCCACACCCCCAGAGACACACACAACCCCCACCCCCAGACACACAACCCCCACCCCCAGAGACACACACAACCCCCACCCCCAGACACACAACCCCCACCCCAGACACACACACAACCCCACCCCGAGACACACACACAACCCCCACCCCCAGACACACAACCCCCACCCACAGACACACACAACCCCCACCCCCAGAGACACACACACAACCCCCACCCCCAGAGACACACACACAACCCCTACCCCCAGAGACACAACCCCCACCCACAGACACACACTCAACCCCCAACCCCAGACACACACACACACACAGACAACCCCCACCCACAGACACACACACCACCCCCACCCCCAGACACACACACATCCCCCACCCCCAGACACACACACAACCCCCCCCCCCCAGACAAACAGACACCCACATTCTCACACACACAACCCCTATCCCCAGACACACACAACCCCCACCCCCAGACACACACACCACCCCCACCCCCAGACACACACACACAACCCCCACCCCCAGACACACACACAACCCCCACCCCCAGACACACACAAACACACACTTTCTCACACTCAACCCCCACCCCAGGCACACACACTCAACCCCCACCCCCAGACACACACACAACCCCCACCCCCAGACACACACACAACCCCCACCCCCAGACACAAACACACACTTTCTCACACTCAACCTCCAACCCCAGACACACACTTTCTCACTCACAACCCCCACCCCAGTCACACACACACACACACACACATACCTTCTCACACTCACAACCCCCACCCCCAGACACTCACACAACCCCCACCCCCACCCCCAGACACACACACAACCCCCACCCCCAGACACACAACCCCCACCCCGAGACACACACAACCCCCACCCCCAGAGACACACACACAACCCCCACCCCCAGACACACACACAACCCCCACCCCGAGACACACACACAACCCGCACCCCCAGACACACAACCCCCACCCACTGACACACACAACCCCCACCCCCAAAGACACAACCCCCACCCACAGACACACACACAACCCCCACCCCGAGACACACACACAACCCCCACCCCCAGACACACATCCCTCACCCACTGACACACACACAACCCCTACCCCCAGACACACAACCCCCACCCACAGACACACACAACCCCCACTCCCAGAGACACACACACAACCCCTACCCCCAGACACACAACCCCCACCCACAGACACACACACAACCCCCACCCCGAGACACACACACAACCCCCACCCCCAGACACACACACAACCCCCACCCCCAGACACACACACATCCCCCACCCCCAGACAAACAACCCACACCCGCAGGCACACACACAACCCCCACCCCAGACACACACAACCCCCACCCCAGGCACACACACTCAACCCCCACCCCCAGACACACACACAACCCCCACCCCCAGACACACACACAACCCCCAACCCCAGACAAACAGACACCCACATTCTCACACACACAACCCCTATCCCCAGACACACACAACCCCCACCCCCAGACACACACACCACCCCCACCCCCAGACACACACACCACCCCCACCCCCAGACACACACACATCCCCCACCCCCAGACACACACACATCCCCCACCCCCACACACAACCCCCACCCCCAGAGACACACACACATCCCCCACCCCCAGACACACACACAACCCCCACCCCCAGACACACACAACCCCCACCCCCAGAGACACACACACAACCCTCACCCCCAGAGACACAACCCCCACCCCCAGACTAACAACCCCCAACCCCAGACACACAACCCCCACCCACAGACACACAACCCCCACCCACAGACACACACACAACCCCCACCTACAAACACACACACAACCCCCACCCGCAGACACACACACATCCCCCACCCCCAGACATACACACAACCCCCACCCCCAGACACACACACATCCCCCACCCCCAGACACACACACATCCCCCACCCCCACACACAACCCCCACCCCCAGAGACACACACACAACCCTCACCCCCAGAGACACAACCCCCACCCCCAGACAAACAACCCCCAACCCCAGACACACAACCCCCACCCACAGACACACAACCCCCACCCACAGACACACACACAACCCCCACCTACAAACACACACACAACCCCCACCCGCAGACACACACACATCCACCACCCCCAGACATACACACAACCCCCACCCCAGACACACACACATCCCCCACCCCCAGACACACACACATCCCCCACCCCCACACACAACCCCCACCCCCAGAGACACACACACATCCCCCACCCCCAGACACACACACAACCCCCACCCCCAGACACACACACCACCCCCACCCCCAGACACACATACTACCCCCACCCCCAGACACACACACATCCCCCACCCCCAGACACACACACAACCCCCACCCCCACACACAACCCCCACCCCCAGAGACACACACACATCCCCCACCCCCAGACACACACACATCCCCCACCCCCAGACACACACACATCCCCCACCCCCACACACAACCCCCACCCCCACAGACACACACACAACCCCCACCCACAGACACACACACACACACACACTCTTTCTCACACTCACAACCTCCAACCCCAACCACACACACACACACACACACTTTCTCACACACAAAACCCCCACCCCAGACAAACACACACACACCTTCTCACACTCTCAGCCCCCACCCCAGACAAACACACACACACACATACCTTCTCACACTCACGTCCCCCACCCCCAGACACACACACAACCCCCACCCCAAGCACACACACACACACACCCCACCCCCAGACACACACCCCCCACCCCCAGACAGAAACACAACCCCACCCCCAGACACACAACCCCCACCCCCAGACACACACACACCCCCCACCCCCAGATACACACACAACCCCCACCCCCAGACCCACACACAACCCCCAGCCCCAGACACACACACACAACCCTCACCCCAGACACACACACAACCCTCACCCCCAGACACACACACAACCCTCACCCCCAGAGACACACACAACCCCCACCCACAGACACACACAACCCCCACACCCAGACACACAACCCACACCCCCAGAGACACACACAACCCCCACCCCCAGACACACAACCCCCACCCCCAGAGACACACACAACCCCCACCCCCAGACACACAACCCCCACCCCAGACACACACACAACCCCACCCCGAGACACACACACAACCCCCACCCCCCAGACACACAACCCCCACCCACAGACACACACAACCCCCACCCCCAGAGACACACACACAACCCCCACCCCCAGAGACACACACACAACCCCTACCCCCAGAGACACAACCCCCACCCACAGACACACACTCAACCCCCAACCCCAGACACACACACACACACAGACAACCCCCACCCACAGACACACACACCACCCCCACCCCCAGACACACACACATCCCCCACCCCCAGACACACACACAACCCCCCCCCCCAGACAAACAGACACCCACATTCTCACACACACAACCCCTATCCCCAGACACACACAACCCCCACCCCCAGACACACACACCACCCCCACCCCCAGACACACACACAACCCCCACCCCCAGACACACACAAACACACACTTTCTCACACTCAACCCCCACCCCAGGCACACACACTCAACCCCCACCCCCAGACACACACACAACCCCCACCCCCAGACACACACACAACCCCCACCCCCAGACACACACTCAACCCCCTCCCCCAGACACACACACAACCCCCACCCCCAGACACACACACAACCCCCACCCCCAGACACACACTCAACCCCCTCCCCCAGACACACACTCAACCCCCTTCCCCCAGGACACACACTCAACCCCCACCCCCAGACACACACACAACCCCCACCCCCAGACACACACTCAACCCCCTCCCCCAGACACACACACAACCCCCCACCCCCAGACACACACACAACCCCCACCCCAAGACACAAACACACACTTTCTCACACTCAACCTCCAACCCCAGACACACACTTTCTCACTCACAACCCCCCCCCCCCCCCCCCCCCCCCCCCCCCCCCCCCCCCCCCCCCCCCCCAGACTGACACACACACACACACACACACACACACACACACACACACACACACACACTTTCTCACACTCACCACCCCCACCCTGGATAAACACACACTTTCTCACACTCACAATCCCACCCCAGACAGACGCACACACACACACACATACCTTCTCACACTCACAACCCCCACCCCCAGACACTCACACAACCCCCACCCCCACCCCCAGACACACACACAACCCCCACCCCCAGACACACAACTGGCACCCCCAGACACACACACAACCCCCACCCCAGACACACACACAACCCCCACCCCCAGACACACACACAACCCCCACCCCAGACACACACACAACCCCCACCCCCAGACACACACACAACCCCCACCCCCAGACACACAACTGGCACCCCCAGACACACACACAACCCCCACCCCAGACACACACACAACCCCCACCCCCAGACACGCAACCCCCACCCTGAGACACACACACAAACAACCCCCACCCACAGACACACACACAACCCCCACCCCCAGACACACACACAACCCCCACCCCCAGACACACACACAACCCCCACCCCCAGACATGCAACCCCTACCCCCAGACACACACACAACCCCCACCCACAGACACACACACAACCCCCACCCACAGACACACACACAACCCCCACCCACAGACACACACACACACACACACTCTTTCTCACACTCACAACCTCCAACCCCAACCACACACACACACACACACACTTTCTCACACACAAAACCCCCACCCCAGACAAACACACACACACCTTCTCACACTCTCAGCCCCCACCCCAGACAAACACACACACACACATACCTTCTCACACTCACGACCCCCACCCCCAGACACACACACAACCCCCACCCCAAGCACCCAGACACACACCCCCCACCCCCAGACAGAAACACAACCCCACCCCCAGACACACAACCCCCACCCCCAGACACACACACACCCCCCACCCCCAGATACACACACAACCCCCACCCACAGACACACACACACAACCCTCACCCCCAGACACACACACAACCCTCACCCCCAGACACACACACAACCCTCACCCCCAGATACACACACAACCCTCACCCCCAGATACACACAGAACCCCCACCCACAGACACACACAACCCCCACACCCAGACACACAACCCACACCCCCAGAGACACACACAACCCCCACCCCCAGACACACAACCCCCACCCCCAGAGACACACACAACCCCCACCCCCAGACACACAACCCCCACCCCAGACACACACACAACCCCACCCCGAGACACACACACAACCCCCACCCCCAGACACACAACCCCCACCCACAGACACACACAACCCCCACCCCCAGAGACACACACACAACCCCCACCCCCAGAGACACACACACAACCCCTACCCCCAGAGACACAACCCCCACCCACAGACACACACACAACCCCCAACCCCAGACACACACACACACACAGACAACCCCCACCCACAGACACACACACAACCCCCACCCCGAGACACACACACATGCCCCACCCCCAGACACACACACAACCCCCACCCCGAGACACACACACATGCCCCACCCCCAGGCACACACACATCCCCCACCCCCAGACACACAACCCACACCCGCAGGCACACACACATCCCCCACCCCCAGACACACAACCCCCACCCCAGACACACAACCCCCACCCCAGACACACACACAGTCCCCACCCCCAGACACACACAAACCCCACCCCAGACACACACACAACCCCCACCCCCTGACACACACACAACCCCTACCCCCAGACACACACACACACACAACCCCTACCCCCAGACACACACACAACCCATACCCCCAGACACACACACAACCCCCAGACACACACACAACCCCCACCCCCAGACACACATACAACCCTCACCCCCAGACACACAACCCCCACCCACAGACACACACACAACCCCCACCCAAAGACACACACACACACACACACAACCCCTACCCCCAGACACACACACAACCCCCAGACACACACATAACCCCCACCCCCAGACACACAACCCCCACCCACAGACACACACACAACCCCCACCCACAGACACACACAAAACCCCCACCCCAGACAAACACACACACATTCTCACACTCTCAGCCCCCACCCCAGTCACACACACACACACACACACACACACACACACACACATACGTTCTCACACTCACAACCCCCACCCCCAGACACACACACAACCCCCACCCCCAGACACACACACAACCCCCACCCCATGCACACACACACACAACCCCCACCCCATGCACACACATACAACCCCCACCCCCAGACACACACACAACCCCCACCCCCAGACACACACACAAACACAACCCCCACCCCCAGACACACACACAACCCCCACCCCCAGACACACACACAAACACAACCCCTTCCCCCAGACACACACACATCCCCCAACCCTAGACACACACACCCCACCCCCAGACAGAAACACAAACCCCAACCCCAGACAGACACACAACCCCCACCCCCAGACACACACACAACCCTCATCCTCAGACAGACACGCAACCCCCACCCTGAGACACACACACAACCCCCACCCCCATACACACAACCCCCCACCTCCAGAGACACACACACAACCCCCACCCCCAGAGACACAACCACCACCCCCAGACATGCAACCCCCACCCCGAGACACACACACACACAACCCCCACCCCCAGAGACACAACCACCACCCCCAGACATTCAACCCCCACCCCGAGACACACACACACACACAACCCCCACCCCCAGAGACACACACACAACCCTCACCCCCAGAGACACAACCCCAACCCCAGACACACAACCCCCATCCACAGACACACAACCCCCACCCACAGACACACACACAACCCCCCACCCCCAGACACACACAAATCACCCACCCCCAGACACACACACAACCCCCACCCCGAGACACACACACAACCCCCACCCCCAGAGACACACACACAACCCCCACCCACTGACACACACAACCCCCCACCCCCAGAGACACAACCCCCACCCACTGACACACACAACCCCCACCCCCAGAGACACAACCCCCACCCACAGACACACACACAACCCCCCCCCCCCCCCCCCCCCCCCCCCCCCCCCCCCCCCCCCCCCCCCCCCCCCCCCCCCCCCCCCCCCCCCCCCCCCCCCCCCCCCCCCCCCCCCCCCCCCCCCCCCCCCCCCCCCCCCCCCCCCCCCCCCCCCCCCCCCCCCCCCCCCCCCCCCCCCCCCCCCCCCCCCCCCCCCCCCCCCCCCCCCCCCCCCCCCCCCCCCCCCCCCCCCCCCCCCCCCCCCCCCCCCCAACCCCCACCCCCAGACACACATCCCTCACCCACTGACACACACACAACCCCTACCCCCAGACACACAACCCCCACCCACAGACACACACAACCCCCCACTCCCAGAGACACACACACAACCCCTACCCCCAGACACACAACCCCCACCCACAGACACATAACACAACCCCCACCCCGAGACACACACACAACCCCCACCCCCAGACACACACACAACCCCCACCCCCCAGACACACACACATCCCCCACCCCCAGACAAACAACCCACACCCGCAGGCACACACACAACCCCCACCCCAGACACACAACCCCCACCCCCAAACACACAACCCCCACCCCAGACACACACAAAGTCCCCACCCCCAGACACACACACAACCCCCACCCCCAGACCCACACACAACCCCTACCCCCAGACACACATACAACCCCCACCCCCAGACACACACACAACCCCTACCCCCAGACAGTCACACACCCCCCAGACACACACACAACCCCCAGACACACACACAACCCCCACCCCGAGACACACACACAACCCGCACCCCCAGACACACAACCCCCACCCACTGACACACACCAACCCCCACCCCCAAAGACACAAACCCCCACCCCCAGACACACACACATCCCCCACCCCCAGACAAACAACCCACACCCGCAGGCACACACACAACCCCCACCCCAGACACACACAACCCCCACCCCAGGCACACACACTCAACCCCCACCCCCAGACACACACACAACCCCCACCCCCAGACACACACACAACCCCCACCCCCAGACAAACAGACACCCACATTCTCACACACACAACCCCTATCCCCAGACACACACAACCCCCACCCCCAGACACACACACCACCCCCACCCCCAGACACACACACATACAACCCCCACCCCCAGACACACACACCACCCCCACCCCCAGACACACACACATCCCCCACCCCCAGACACACACACATCCCCCACCCCCACACACAACCCCCACCCCCAGAGACACACACACATCCCCCACCCCCAGACACACACACAACCCCCACCCCCAGACACACACACACACAACCCCCACCCCCAGAGACACACACACAACCCTCACCCCCAGAGACACAACCCCCACCCCCAGACTAACAACCCCCAACCCCAGACACACAACCCCCACCCACAGACACACAACCCCCACCCACAGACACACACACAACCCCCACCTACAAACACACACACAACCCCCACCCGCAGACACACACACATCCCCCACCCCAGACATACACACAACCCCCACCCCCAGACACACACACATCCCCCACCCCCAGACACACACACATCCCCCACCCCACACACAACCCCCACCCCCAGAGACACACACACATCCCCCACCCCCAGACACACACACAACCCCCACCCCCAGACACACACACCACCCCCACCCCCAGACACACATACTACCCCCACCCCCAGACACACACACCACCCCCACCCCCAGACACACACACATCCCCCACCCCCACACACAACCCCCACCCCCAGAGACACACACACATCCCCCACCCCCAGACACACACACAACCCCCACCCCCAGACACACACACAACCCCCACCCCGAGACACACACACACACAACCCCCACCCCCAGAGACACACACACAACCCTCACCCCCAGAGACACAACCCCCACCCCCAGACAAACAACCCCCAACCCCAGACACACAACCCCCACCCACAGACACACAACCCCCACCCACAGACACACACACAACCCCCACCTACAAACACACACACAACCCCCACCCGCAGACACACACACATCCACCACCCCCAGACATACACACAACCCCCACCCCCAGACACACACACATCCCCCACCCCCAGACACACACACATCCCCCACCCCCACACACAACCCCCACCCCCAGAGACACACACACATCCCCCACCCCCAGACACACACACAACCCCCACCCCCAGACACACACACCACCCCCACCCCCAGACACACACACCACACCCCCACCCCCAGACACACACACATCCCCCACCCCCAGACACACACACATCCCCCACCCCCCACACACAACCCCCACCCCCAGAGACACACACACATCCCCCACCCCCAGACACACACACAACCCCCACCCACAGACACACACACAACCCTCACCCACAGACACACACACACACACACACACACACACACACACACTTTCTCACACACAAAACCCCCACCCCAGACAAACACACACACACCTTCTCACACTCTCAGCCCCCACCCCAGACAAACACACACACACACATACCTTCTCACACTCACGTCCCCCCACCCCCAGACACACACACAACCCCCACCCCAAGCACACACACACACACACCCCACCCCCAGACACACACCCCCCACCCCCAGACAGAAACACAACCCCACCCCCAGACACACAACCCCCACCCCCCAGACACACACACACCCCCCACCCCCAGATACACACACAACCCCCACCCCCAGACCCACACACAACCCCAGCCCCAGACACACACACACAACCCTCACCCCCAGACACACACACAACCCTCACCCCCAGACACACACACAACCCTCACCCCCAGAGACACACACAACCCCCACCCACAGACACACACAACCCCCACACCCAGACACACAACCCACACCCCCAGAGACACACACAACCCCCACCCCCAGACACACAACCCCCACCCCCAGAGACACACACAACCCCCACCCCCAGACACACAACCCCCACCCCAGACACACACACAACCCCACCCCGAGACACACACACAACCCCCACCCCCAGACACACAACCCCCACCCACAGACACACACAACCCCCACCCCCAGAGACACACACACAACCCCCACCCCAGACACACACACAACCCCACCCCGAGACACACACACAACCCCTACCCCCAGAGACACAACCCCCACCCACAGACACACACTCAACCCCCAACCCCAGACACACACACACACACAGACAACCCCCACCCACAGACACACACACCACCCCCACCCCCAGACACACACACATCCCCCACCCCCAGACACACACACAACCCCCCCCCCCAGACAAACAGACACCCACATTCTCACACACACAACCCCTATCCCCAGACACACACAACCCCCACCCCCAGACACACACACCACCCCCACCCCCAGACACACACTCAACCCACAGCCCCAGACACACACACAACCCCCACCCCAGGCACACACACTCAACCCCCACCCCCAGACACACACAACCCCCACCCCAGGCACACACACTCAACCCCCACCCCAGGCACACACACTCAACCCCCACCCCCAGACACACACACAACCCCCACCCCCAGACACACACAAACACACACTTTCTCACACTCAACCCCCACCCCAGGCACACACACTCAACCCCCACCCCCAGACACACACACAACCCCCACCCCCAGACACACACTCAACCCCCTCCCCCAGACACACACACAACCCCCACCCCCAGACACACACACAACCCCCACCCCCAGACACACACTCAACCCCCTCCCCCAGACACACACTCAACCCCCTTCCCCCAGACACACACTCAACCCCCACCCCCAGACACACACACAACCCCCACCCCCAGACACACACACAACCCCCACCCCCAGACACACACACAACCCCCACCCCAAGACACAAACACACACTTTCTCACACTCAACCTCCAACCCCAGACACACACTTTCTCACTCACAACCCCCACCCCAGACTGACACACACACACACACAACACTTTCTCACACTCACAACCCCCACCCTGGATAAACACACACTTTCTCACACTCACAATCCCACCCCAGACAGACGCACACACACACACACATACCTTCTCACACTCACAACCCCCACCCCCAGACACTCACACAACCCCCACCCCCACCCCCAGACACACACACAACCCCCACCCCCAGACACACAACTGGCACCCCCAGACACACACACAACCCCCACCCCAGACACACACACAACCCCCACCCCCAGACACACACACAACCCCCACCCCAGACACACACACAACCCCCACCCCCAGACACACACACAACCCCCACCCCCAGACACACAACTGGCACCCCCAGACACACACACAACCCCCACCCCAGACACACACACAACCCCCACCCCCAGACACGCAACCCCCACCCTGAGACACACACACAAACAACCCCCACCCACAGACACACACACAACCCCCACCCCCAGACACACACACAACCCCCACCCCCAGACACACACACAACCCCCACCCCCAGACATGCAACCCCTACCCCCAGACACACACACAACCCCCCACCACAGACACACACACAACCCCCACCCACAGACACACACACAACCCCCACCCACAGACACACACACACACACACACTCTTTCTCACACTCACAACCTCCAACCCCAACCACACACACACACACACACACTTTCTCACACACAAAACCCCCACCCCAGACAAACACACACACACCTTCTCACACTCTCAGCCCCCACCCCAGACAAACACACACACACACATACCTTCTCACACTCACGACCCCCACCCCCAGACACACACACAACCCCCACCCCAAGCACCCAGACACACACCCCCCACCCCCAGACAGAAACACAACCCCACCCCCAGACACACAACCCCCACCCCCAGACACACACACACCCCCCACCCCCAGATACACACACAACCCCCACCCACAGACACACACACACAACCCTCACCCCCAGACACACACACAACCCTCACCCCCAGACACACACACAACCCTCACCCCCAGATACACACAGAACCCCCACCCCCAGATACACACAGAACCCCCACCCACAGACACACACAACCCCCACACCCAGACACACAACCCACACCCCCAGAGACACACACAACCCCCACCCCCAGACACACAACCCCCACCCCCAGAGACACACACAACCCCCACCCCCAGACACACAACCCCCACCCCAGACACACACACAACCCCACCCCGAGACACACACACAACCCCCCACCCCCAGACACACAACCCCCACCCACAGACACACACAACCCCCACCCCCAGAGACACACACACAACCCCCACCCCCAGAGACACACACACAACCCCTACCCCCAGAGACACAACCCCCCACCCACAGACACACACACAACCCCCAACCCCAGACACACACACACACACAGACAACCCCCACCCACAGACACACACACAACCCCCACCCCGAGACACACACACATGCCCCACCCCAGACACACACACAACCCCCACCCCGAGACACACACACATGCCCCACCCCCAGGCACACACACATCCCCCACCCCCAGACACACAACCCACACCCGCAGGCACACACACATCCCCCACCCCCAGACACACAACCCCCACCCCAGACACACAACCCCCCACCCCAGACACACACACAGTCCCCACCCCCAGACACACACAAACCCCACCCCAGACACACACACAACCCCCACCCCCTGACACACACACAACCCCTACCCCCAGACACACACACACACACAACCCCTACCCCCAGACACACACACAACCCATACCCCCAGACACACACACAACCCCCAGACACACACACAACCCCCACCCCCAGACACACATACAACCCTCACCCCCAGACACACAACCCCCACCCACAGACACACACACAACCCCCACCCAAAGACACACACACACACACACACAACCCCTACCCCCAGACACACACACAACCCCCAGACACACACATAACCCCCACCCCCAGACACACAACCCCCACCCACAGACACACACACAACCCCCACCCACAGACACACACAAAACCCCCACCCCCAGACAAACACACACACATTCTCACACTCTCAGCCCCCACCCCAGTCACACACACACACACACACACACACACACACACATACGTTCTCACACTCACAACCCCCACCCCCAGACACACACACAACCCCCACCCCCAGACACACACACAACCCCCACCCCATGCACACACACACACAACCCCCACCCCATGCACACACATACAACCCCCACCCCCAGACACACACACAACCCCCACCCCCAGACACACACACAAACACAACCCCCACCCCCAGACACACACACAACCCCCACCCCCAGACACACACACAAACACAACCCCTTCCCCCAGACACACACACATCCCCCAACCCTAGACACACACACCCCACCCCCAGACAGAAACACAAACCCCAACCCCAGACAGACACACAACCCCCACCCCCAGACACACACACAACCCTCATCCTCAGACAGACACGCAACCCCCACCCTGAGACACACACACAACCCCCCACCCCCATACACACAACCCCCACCTCCAGAGACACACACACCAACCCCCACCCCCAGAGACACAACCACCACCCCCCAGACATGCAACCCCCACCCCGAGACACACACACACACACAACCCCCACCCCCAGAGACACAACCACCACCCCCAGACATTCAACCCCCACCCCGAGACACACACACACACACAACCCCCACCCCCAGAGACACACACACAACCCTCACCCCAGAGACACAACCCCAACCCCAGACACACAACCCCCATCCACAGACACACAACCCCCACCCACAGACACACACACAACCCCCACCCCCAGACACACACAAATCCCCCACCCCCAGACACACACACAACCCCCACCCCGAGACACACACACAACCCCCACCCCCAGACACACAACCCCCACCCCGAGACACACACAACCCCCACCCCGAGACACACACAACCCCCACCCCCAGAGACACACACACAACCCCCACCCCCAGACACACACACAACCCGCACCCCCAGACACACAACCCCCACCCACTGACACACACAACCCCCACCCCCAGAGACACAACCCCCACCCACAGACACACACACAACCCCCACCCCGAGACACACACACAACCCCCACCCCAGACACACATCCCTCACCCACTGACACACACACAACCCCTACCCCCAGACACACAACCCCCACCCACAGACACACACAACCCCCACTCCCAGAGGACACACACACAACCCCTACCCCCAGACACACAACCCCCACCCACAGACACATAACACAACCCCCACCCCGAGACACACACACAACCCCCACCCCCAGACACACACACAACCCCCACCCCCAGACACACACACATCCCCCACCCCCAGACAAACAACCCACACCCGCAGGCACACACACAACCCCCACCCCAGACACACAACCCCCACCCCAAACACACAACCCCCACCCCAGACACACACAAAGTCCCCACCCCCAGACACACACACAACCCCCACCCCCAGACCCACACACAACCCCTACCCCCAGACACACATACAACCCCCACCCCCAGACACACACACAACCCCTACCCCCAGACAGTCACACACCCCCAGACACACACACAACCCCCAGACACACACACAACCCCCACCCCGAGACACACACACAACCCGCACCCCCAGACACACAACCCCCACCCACTGACACACACAACCCCCACCCCCAAAGACACAACCCCCACCCACAGACACACACACAACCCCCACCCCGAGACACACACACAACCCCCACCCCCAGACACACATCCCTCACCCACTGACACACACACAACCCCTACCCCCAGACACACAACCCCCACCCACAGACACACACAACCCCCACTCCCAGAGACACACACACAACCCCTACCCCCAGACACACAACCCCCACCCACAGACACACACACAACCCCCACCCCGAGACACACACACAACCCCCACCCCCAGACACACACACAACCCCCACCCCCAGGACACACACACATCCCCCACCCCCAGACAAACAACCCACACCCGCAGGCACACACACAACCCCCACCCCAGACACACACAACCCCCACCCACAGACACACACACAACCCCCACCCCCAGACACACACACATCCCCCACCCCCACACACAACCCCCCACCCCCAGAGACACACACACATCCCCCACCCCCAGACACACACACAACCCCCACCCCAGACACACACACACACAACCCCCACCCCCCAGAGACACACACACAACCCTCACCCCCAGAGACACAACCCCCACCCCCAGACTAACAACCCCCAACCCCAGACACACAACCCCCACCCACAGACACACAACCCCCACCCACAGACACACACACAACCCCCACCTACAAACACACACACAACCCCCACCCGCAGACACACACACATCCCCCACCCCCAGACATACACACAACCCCCACCCCCAGACACACACACATCCCCCACCCCCAGACACACACACATCCCCCACCCCCACACACAACCCCCACCCCCAGAGACACACACACATCCCCCACCCCCAGACACACACACAACCCCCACCCCCAGACACACACACCACCCCCACCCCCAGACACACATACTACCCCCACCCCCAGACACACACACCACCCCCACCCCCAGACACACACACATCCCCCACCCCCACACACAACCCCCACCCCCAGAGACACACACACATCCCCCACCCCCAGACACACACACAACCCCCACCCCCAGACACACACACAACCCCCACCCCGAGACACACACACACACAACCCCCACCCCCAGAGACACACACACAACCCTCACCCCCAGAGACACAACCCCCACCCCCAGACAAACAACCCCCAACCCCAGACACACAACCCCCACCCACAGACACACAACCCCCACCCACAGACACACACACAACCCCCACCTACAAACACACACACAACCCCCCACCCGCAGACACACACACATCCACCACCCCCAGACATACACACAACCCCCACCCCCAGACACACACACATCCCCCACCCCCAGACACACACACATCCCCCACCCCCACACACAACCCCCACCCCCAGAGACACACACACATCCCCCACCCCCAGACACACACACAACCCCCACCCCCAGACACACACACCACCCCCACCCCCAGACACACACACCACCCCCACCCCCAGACACACACACATCCCCCACCCCCAGACACACACACATCCCCCACCCCCACACACAACCCCCACCCCCAGAGACACACACACATCCCCCACCCCCAGACACACACACAACCCCCACCCACAGACACACACACAACCCTCACCCACAGACACACACACACACACACACACACACACACACACACACACTTTCTCACACACAAAACCCCCACCCCAGACAAACACACACACACCTTCTCACACTCTCAGCCCCCACCCCAGACAAACACACACACACACATACCTTCTCACACTCACGTCCCCCACCCCCAGACACACACACAACCCCCACCCCAAGCACACACACACACACACCCCACCCCCAGACACACACCCCCCACCCCCAGACAGAAACACAACCCCACCCCCAGACACACAACCCCCACCCCCAGACACACACACACCCCCCACCCCCAGATACACACACAACCCCCACCCCCAGACCCACACACAACCCCCAGCCCCAGACACACACACACAACCCTCACCCCCAGACACACACACAACCCTCACCCCCAGACACACACACAACCCTCACCCCCAGAGACACACACAACCCCCACCCACAGACACACACAACCCCCACACCCAGACACACAACCCACACCCCCAGAGACACACACAAACCCCCACCCCCAGACACACAACCCCCACCCCCAGAGACACACACAACCCCCACCCCCAGACACACAACCCCCACCCCAGACACACACACAACCCCACCCCGAGACACACACACAACCCCCACCCCCAGACACACAACCCCCACCCACAGACACACACAACCCCCACCCCCAGAGACACACACACAACCCCCACCCCCAGAGAACACACACACAACCCCTACCCCCAGAGACACAACCCCCACCCACAGACACACACTCAAACCCCCAACCCCAGACACACCACACCACACAGACAACCCCCACCCACAGACACACACACCACCCCCACCCCCAGACACACACACATCCCCCACCCCCAGACACACACACAACCCCCCCCCCCCCAGACAAACAGACACCCACATTCTCACACACACAACCCCTATCCCCAGACACACACAACCCCCACCCCCAGACACACACACCACCCCCACCCCCAGACACACACTCAACCCACAGCCCCAGACACACACACAACCCCCACCCCAGGCACACACACTCAACCCCCACCCCCAGACACACACAACCCCCACCCCAGGCACACACACTCAACCCCCACCCCAGGCACACACACTCAACCCCCACCCCCAGACACACACACAACCCCCACCCCCAGACACACACAAACACACACTTTCTCACACTCAACCCCCACCCCAGGCACACACACTCAACCCCCACCCCCAGACACACACACAACCCCCACCCCCAGACACACACTCAACCCCCTCCCCCAGACACACACACAACCCCCACCCCCAGACACACACACAACCCCCACCCCCAGACACACACTCAACCCCCTCCCCCAGACACACACTCAACCCCCTTCCCCCAGACACACACTCAACCCCCACCCCCAGACACACACACAACCCCCACCCCCAGACACACACACAACCCCCACCCCCAGACACACACACAACCCCCACCCCAAGACACAAACACACACTTTCTCACACTCAACCTCCAACCCCAGACACACACTTTCTCACTCACAACCCCCACCCCAGACTGACACACACACACACACACACACACACACACACACACACACACACACACACACACACTTTCTCACACTCACAACCCCCACCCTGGATAAACACACACTTTCTCACACTCACAATCCCACCCCAGACAGACGCACACACACACACACATACCTTCTCACACTCACAACCCCCACCCCCAGACACTCACACAACCCCCACCCCACCCCCAGACACACACACAACCCCCACCCCCAGACACACAACTGGCACCCCCAGACACACACACAACCCCCACCCCAGACACACACACAACCCCCACCCCCAGACACACACACAACCCCCACCCCAGACACACACACAACCCCCACCCCCAGACACACACACAACCCCCACCCCCAGACACACAACTGGCACCCCCAGACACACACACAACCCCCACCCCAGACACACACACAACCCCCACCCCCAGACACGCAACCCCCACCCTGAGACACACACACAAACAACCCCCACCCACAGACACACACACAACCCCCACCCCCAGACACACACACAACCCCCACCCCCAGACACACACACAACCCCCACCCCCAGACATGCAACCCCTACCCCCAGACACACACACAACCCCCACCCACAGACACACACACAACCCCCACCCACAGACACACACACAACCCCCACCCACAGACACACACACACACACACACTCTTTCTCACACTCACAACCTCCAACCCCAACCACACACACACACACACACACTTTCTCACACACAAAACCCCCACCCCAGACAAACACACACACACCTTCTCACACTCTCAGCCCCCACCCCAGACAAACACACACACACACATACCTTCTCACACTCACGACCCCCACCCCCAGACACACACACAACCCCCACCCCAAGCACCCAGACACACACCCCCCACCCCCAGACAGAAACACAACCCCACCCCCAGACACACAACCCCCACCCCCAGACACACACACACCCCCCACCCCCAGATACACACACAACCCCCACCCACAGACACACACACACAACCCTCACCCCCAGACACACACACAACCCTCACCCCCCAGACACACACACAACCCTCACCCCCAGATACACACACAACCCTCACCCCCAGATACACACAGAACCCCCACCCACAGACACACACAACCCCCACACCCAGACACACAACCCACACCCCCAGAGACACACACAACCCCCACCCCCAGACACACAACCCCCACCCCCAGAGACACACACAACCCCCACCCCCAGACACACAACCCCCACCCCAGACACACACACAACCCCACCCCGAGACACACACACAACCCCCACCCCCAGACACACAACCCCCACCCACAGACACACACAACCCCCACCCCCAGAGACACACACACAACCCCCACCCCCAGAGACACACACACAACCCCTACCCCCAGAGACACAACCCCCACCCACAGACACACACACAACCCCCAACCCCAGACACACACACACACACAGACAACCCCCACCCACAGACACACACACAACCCCCACCCCGAGACACACACACATGCCCCACCCCCAGACACACACACAACCCCCACCCCGAGACACACACACATGCCCCACCCCCAGGCACACACACATCCCCCACCCCCAGACACACAACCCACACCCGCAGGCACACACACATCCCCCACCCCCAGACACACAACCCCCACCCCAGACACACAACCCCCACCCCAGACACACACACAGTCCCCCACCCCCAGACACACACAAACCCCACCCCAGACACACACACAACCCCCACCCCCTGACACACACACAACCCCTACCCCCAGACAACACACACACACACAACCCCTACCCCCAGACACACACACAACCCCCAGACACACACACAACCCCCACCCCGAGACACACACACAACCCGCACCCCCAGACACACAACCCCCACCCACTGACACACACAACCCCCACCCCCAAAGACACAACCCCCACCCACAGACACACACACAACCCCCACCCCGAGACACACACACAACCCCCACCCCCAGACACACATCCCTCACCCACTGACACACACACAACCCCTACCCCCAGACACACAACCCCCACCCACAGACACACACAACCCCCACTCCCCAGAGACACACACACAACCCCTACCCCCAGACACACAACCCCCACCCACAGACACACACACAACCCCCACCCCGAGACA
>NW_027310826.1:37500-40000 GCF_047496795.1 Chiloscyllium punctatum | reverse complement strand
TCCCTCGCCCGTCAAGCGAGCGGGGATTCGGCGCTGGGCTCTTCCCTGTTCACTCGCAGTTACTAAGGGAATCCTTGTTAGTTTCTTTTCCACCGCTTAGTAATATGCTTAAATTCAGCGGGTTGTCGCGTCTGATCTGAGGTCGTACCCAGAGTCAGAGGATGGCCAGGCCGCACCGCCAGCGTGCGAATCCCCCGCACCACCTCTTAGTGGGCCGGCAACGTCTCACCGCGGACGGGAGTTTGGCCGACGCCGCGACGGTCAGAGAGCCAGCCACCCGCACGTCGCTCACCACCCTTGGCCAGCGATGGTGTCGACGAGTGGCCGCCCCTGCCGCCTCCAGCGCCGCCGCGTCCACGCGCGGGGACGTGCTCGGCGCAATTCCACGGGACGGAGACCCTCCCCCGTCCACGGCGGGAGGCGAAACTCGGAAGTGCCGGCTGCTTACTCGAGCGGAAGGGTCAGCCTGATTCCTGCCTTGCCGGAGGCCCGGTCGCGGGGGTGACGACCCGCCGCCCGGGACGTGCGAGGCACCAGCAGACAGAGACTGCCCGACGGTCAGAGAGAGGGAGAGAGGAGTGCCGAGGCTCAAGTGGCGAACGGTCGCGCAGGCACGCCACGCACATCGATCGCCAGCCGCGGAACGGCACGGCCTTCAGTGGGGCCGGCGGGCGACGCCGCTCCTGAACCCAGCGGCCCCGAGCCGGACGAGTTGAGGAAGGCACGCCGACGGTGACAGGGTACGGAAGACACAGCGGTGGCCTTCTGGCGACTTGGCCCCGACAGCCCGACGTTCCGCCGTCCTCCCGATGGCCAGGAGGACCGTGCGGGGGTCGGCCGACGGCGTGGTAGGTGTGCCTGCACGGTGACGGAGCACACACCACGCCCGCCAACCCCTCCGTACCTCCCGAGACCGGTGGCAGGACGGAGCGGAAAACGTGCGGACTGAACGGGAGAGCCAAGAGCCAGCGATCCACGCGCGTGCGACCGTCCAAGTCACAGCGTTCGACGAAAACCTCCTCCCTCGGCCAGGCACTCGGCGCCAGCAGGGGAGACAGGATCAGACGCCCCGCCGGCCACTTAAGGCCGAGGACGAACCACGAGACGGGCGGCTGCAGCAGCGGGCGGCCTGCAGCTCCCAGCACTCTCAATCGATCAACCATCGAGTCGGGTCAGCGTGTCAAACCGGCGAGCTCCACGGTCAGGCCGGCGGCGCACCAGCACCGGACCTCCGCGGCTCCCTTCACTCTTTCCACTGCCAGCCAACCGAGAGACGGACCCAATGCGGACGTGCAGAGCTTAGGCAGACCCCCCACTGGAGGCTCAACACTTCGTGGCAGCTCCGTGTCCCAGAGACCAGGAGGGTTGGCACACACACACAGTGTGAACCACCGACAGCCATTCTGGGACCGGTGACAGCCGTGCTGGCCCCACTGCCACGACACAGACGGACGCCAGGCCGCGCTCCCCGGCGGGGGGATGGCGTCGAGCCTGACGAACGGAATGTGCAGGGTGGGGGGGAAAGGCAAGCGCTCCGACGCCGGAGGGCTCCGGAGTCTGAACTTAGGGGGACAAAGAGGACGGGTCCTCTGCGACACCCCAGCCGCGCTCTCGCCAGCCAAGGCGAGTGCGATTGATTGCCAAACGACCCTCAGACAGGCGTGGCCCCGGGAAGAACCCGGGGCCGCAAAGTGCGTTCAAAGTGTCGATGATCAATGTGTCCTGCAATTCACATTAATTCTCGCAGCTAGCTGCGTTCGTCATCGACGCACGAGCCGAGTGATCCACCGTCAAGAGTTGTCTGAGTTTGTTTTAGGTCTCTCCCTCGCCAGAGGAAAGCGACCCGGACCGCACATACGCTCCCCACCTTGAGCTACAGCCACCTGCACGCCGGCGTGCGGGCGGAGCAGGGTGGCGTGAAGCGATGGGGAGCACCATCCTGGTGCGGCCCGCAGAAACATACGTCTATTGGGGGGAGGAGGACAGGGCGCCCAAGAGGCGATGCGTGCCCCAACGCACCGCAGCGACGGAGGCAGGATCACCGCCACCATGTCGCCCGCCTAGTATCACGAGGCGTGCAGCAGCTTTGCCCTAGGAAAAGCAGAGGCGGGGAACGGGCACCGGCCATCGGTTCGGCAGCGTCACTGACGCGTGCACGTGGCGGCGTGTCGGCGAGCGGACTTCCTGCGAGGAGGCGGGGGCGGCACTCGCCCGAGCAGACGCCCGCCCGGCCCAGCCACCGCCGAGGTGGACTGGGAGTCGCGGCAACGGCTCGTCATACTCGTTCCCACACTCACAGCGCAGCTTGCCCGCAAGCCACCGACCACCGATCGACGCCAGGCGCCCCGACCGAGAGCGGGATCGCTCGTTCGCCCTGCTGGCAGTTCGCTGGGGATCACTACTGCACGGAGCTCGGAGACCGACGGGCGGGCAACTCGAGAGTCTTTAAACCACCACCCCCATCCCGCAAGTGCAAAGAGGCTGTATACGCACAGACGGG
>NW_027310826.1:20000-30000 GCF_047496795.1 Chiloscyllium punctatum | reverse complement strand
CAAGGGTCAGCCCGCAGCCTTCCTGGCAACACCCAGGGGAACCAGGCCACTCGCGTCTCTCGCCTTCATTTTCGACACGAGCGCCTGCGGAGGGCCACCACCCCCTCCGATTGTCAAGAGACCTCCGCACCGGCCTCTGACTTACTCTCAGAATGGACGGAAAGAGCCGGGTAAGCCTTTGAAAAGATTCGACCACGTGCCGAAAACTTTAGACTTCCGTGAGCTCTCCGGCTTGCACCGAGACCCGAAGTCGACGTGCTTAGCACCACGGGACCCCTTTCGCCTGCAGGTCCCGAGCCGCCTTTTATTTTTGTTACGAGTATCGTGTTCCCCAAACCTGGGTGACGAGCACCGCAGGGCGGCAGAGCCATCGCGCTTGTCCGGGTGGCAGAGGAGGACCAGACTATTCACAAATAGCGGCCCAACGACTCCCAGAGCCGGTCGTGCGGCAGGCGAGGTCTGCTCTCATCACAAGAGGCTTTAGGGAGTGCTCAGGCAACGGTCAGCCCGCAGCCTTCTTGGCAACACCCAAGGGAACCAGGCCACTCGCGTCTCTCGCCTTCATTTTGGACACGAGCGCCTGTGGAGGGACGGCCGGAGTCAACGTGGGGTTTGCCCGCCCTCCAATAGTGTCAAAAGACCGCCGCACAAGTCTCTGACTGACTCTTAGAACAGACAGAAAGAGTTTGTCAAATCTGTCAAAAAATTGACAAAGTGTCAAAAATTCGACTTCCAAGAGCTCTCCGGCATGCACTCATACCTGTCATTAAAGTGCTATGCCCGTGGAACCGTTTTTCGGATGCCTTTCAGAACGGTCCCGCGCCGCCATTTTGTTCTAAAAATCGTGTTCCCATATATCTCCGGGTACCCCGCCAACCTCACTGCGGAAAAACTACAAGTGGCACTGAATGGGTCTGAATTCCAAATTTGACTGCATCGGTCTGGAACTCGGTCCGGTCAAAACCGTTTGGATTTTTCTCGGTCCGGACTTCCGCGACAGACAAAGTTAAAGTTTTCGGGCTGCAGGCACAAAACGACAGCTGGCCATTTGCCGGGCTCAATTCACCCAATTCCTCCGGCACTTCGGAGCACATGTTCGGTGTAAGTTTGCGAATCTTTCCCGATGCTGCAGCATTTTCCTCCGCTGACACTTAGAATATTTTTCACACTTTGCTGAAAATTTTTCTAAGTGTTTTTTTCCAAGTTTTCCTGGTTACTGATTTCTTCTTTTTAAACATTTTTCTAAGTTTTTCTGGTTACTGATTTCTTCTTTTTAAACATTTTTCGCAGTTTGTCTGGTTACTGATTTCTTCTTTTTAAACATTTTTCGCCGTTTTTCTGGTTACTGATTTCTTCTTTTTAAACATTTTTCGCCGTTTTTCTGGTTACTGATTTCTTCTTTTTAAACATTTTTCTAAGTTTTTCTGGTTACTCATTTCTTCTTTTTAAACATTTTTCTAAGTTTTTCTGGTTACTGATTTCTTCTTTTTAAACGTTTTTCTGGTTACTCATTTCTTCTTTTTAAACATTTTTCTAAGTTTTTCTGGTTACTCACTTCTTCTTTTTAAACATTTTTCGCCGTTTTTCTGGTTACTGATTTCTTCTTTTTAAACATTTTTCTAAGTTTTTCTGGTTACTCATTTCTTCTTTTTAAACATTTTTCTAAGTTTTTCTGGTTACTCATTTCTTCTTTTTAAACATTTTTCTAAGTTTTTCTGGTTACTGATTTCTTCTTTTTAAACATTTTTCTAAGTTTTTCTGGTTACTGATTTCTTCTTTTTAAACATTTTTCTAAGTTTTCCTGGTTACTCATTTCTTCTTTTTAAACATTTTTCTAAGTTTTCCTGGTTACTCATTTCTTCTTTTTAAACATTTTTCTAAGTTTTCCTGGTTACTGATTTCTTCTTTTTAAACATTTTTCGCAGTTTTTCTGGTTACTGATTTCTTCTTTTTAAACATTTTTTCGCAGTTTGTCTGGTTACTGATTTCTTCTTTTTAAACATTTTTCGCCGTTTTTCTGGTTACTGATTTCTTCTTTTTAAACATTTTTCGCCGTTTTTCTGGTTACTGATTTCTTCTTTTTAAGCATTTTTCTAAGTTTTTCTGGTTACTCATTTCTTCTTTTTAAACATTTTTCTAAGTTTTTCTGGTTACTGATTTCTTCTTTTTAAACATTTTTCTAAGTTTTTCTGGTTACTCATTTCTTCTTTTTAAACATTTTTCTAAGTTTTTCTGGTTACTCACTTCTTCTTTTTAAACATTTTTCTAAGTTTTTCTGGTTACTGATTTCTTCTTTTTAAACATTTTTCGCCGTTTTTCTGGTTACTGATTTCTTCTTTTTAAACATTTTTCTAAGTTTTTCTGGTTACTCATTTCTTCTTTTTAAACATTTTTCTAAGTTTTTCTGGTTACTGATTTCTTCTTTTTAAACATTTTTCTAAGTTTTCCTGGTTACTGATTTCTTCTTTTTAAACATTTTTCGCAGTTTTTCTGGTTACTGATTTCTTCTTTTTAAACATTTTTCTAAGTTTTCCTGGTTACTGATTTCTTCTTTTTAAACATTTTTCGCAGTTTTTCTGGTTACTGATTTCTTCTTTTTAAACATTTTTCTAAGTTTTTCTGGTTACTGATTTCTTCTTTTTAAACATTTTTCTAAGTTTTTCTGGTTACTCACTTCTTCTTTTTAAACATTTTTCTAAGTTTTCCTGGTTACTGATTTCTTCTTTTTAAACATTTTTCGCAGTTTGTCTGGTTACTGATTTCTTCTTTTTAAACATTTTTCGCAGTTTTTCTGGTTACTGATTTCTTCTTTTTAAACATTTTTCTAAGTTTTTCTGGTTACTCACTTCTTCTTTTATAACATTTTTCTAAGTTTTCCTGGTTACTGATTTCTTCTTTTTAAACATTTTTCTAAGTTTTCCTGGTTACTGATTTCTTCTTTTTAAACATTTTTCTAAGTTTTCCTGGTTACTGATTTCTTCTTTTTAAACATTTTTCTAAGTTTTTCTGGTTACTCATTTCTTCTTTTTAAACATTTTTCGCAGTTTTTCTGGTTACTGATTTCTTCTTTTTAAACATTTTCCTAAGTTTTCCTGGTTACTGATTTCTTCTTTTTAAACATTTTTCTAAGTTTTCCTGGTTACTCATTTCTTCTTTTTGATCATTTTTCTAAGTTTTCCTGGTTACTGATTTCTTCGTTTTGAACATTTTTCTAAGTTTTCCTGGTTACTCACTTCTTCTTTTCAAACATTTTTCTTCGTTTTTCTGTTTACTCATTTAGCACTTTCAGGCACTTTCCCATCATTTCCTCGTTCCCGATTTCACCCTTTAAAACGCTTTCGGGCATTTCCCTAAGTTTTGCGGTTCACTCGTTTGGGACTCACTGACACCTTCTCTAGCTTCCCTGCTCACTTTTTTCGTACTGTTGAGAAAATTCGAACCCTTTCCTTAACTATGCCGGTTACTGACTTCACCGCTTCAGACCCTTGTCCCCGTAATGAAAGATACCATTTCCCACCGTGGGAAATGCACGAAAATCGGACTGAACACGGGGGAGGCTCCCCCCTCGAAGGCGAGACCGTCGGCAGAACCGCCGGGTCAAACCCGGCCGAGCTACCCGGCTTACAAGTCTCAAAGTCGGTATGAGCAGTCACGTCCACCCCCATTCCCTTTTGGACCACTTCCCACGGTTCCAAATGCATGAAAATCGGCCTGTACACGGGGGAGGCACCCGCCTCGAAGACGAGACCGTCGGCAGAACCGCCGGGTCAAACCCGGCTGAGCTACCCGGCTCGGAAGCGCCAAAGTCGGGTTGAGCAGTCACATTCACTCCCATCGACGTTTGGACCACTTCCCACGGTTCGAAATGCACGGAAATCGGCCTGTACACGGGGGAGGCACCCGCCTCGAAGAGGAGACTGTCGGCAGAACCGCCGGGTCAAACCCGGCTGTGCTAACCGGCTCGGAAGCGCCAAAGTCGGGTTGAGCAGTCACATTCACTCCCATCCCCTTTTGGGCAACTTCCCACGGTTGGAAATGCATGGAAATCGGACTGAACACGGGGGAGGCTCCCCCCTCGAAGGCGAGACCGTCGGCAGAACCGCAGGATCAAACCCGGCTGAGCTACCCGGCTTACAAGTCTCAAAGTCGGTATGAGCAGACACGTCCACCCCCATTCCCTTTTGGACCACTTCCCACGGTTCGAAATGCATGAAAATCGGCCTGTATACGGGGGAGGCACCCGCCTCGAAGACGAGACCGTCGGCAGACCCGCCGGGTCAAACCCGGCTGAGCTACCCGGCTCGGAAGCGCCAAAGTCGGGTTGAGCAGTCACATTCACTCCCATCCCCTTTTGGACCACTTCCCACGGTTCGAAATGCACGAAAATCGGCCTGTACACGGGGGAGGCACCCGCCTCGAAGACGAGACCGTCGGCAGAACCGCCGGAACAAACCCGGCTGAGCTACCCGGCTTACAAGTCTCAAAGTCGGTATGAGCAGACACGTCCACCCCCATTCCCTTTTGGACCACTTCCCACGGTTCGAAATGCATGAAAATCGGCCTGTATACGGGGGAGGCACCCGCCTCGAAGACGAGACCGTCGGCAGACCCGCCGGGTCAAACCCGGCTGAGCTACCCGGCTCGGAAGCGCCAAAGTCGGGTTGAGCAGTCACATTCACTCCCATCCCCTTTTGAACCTCTTCCCACCGTTGGAAATGCACGAAAATCGGCCTGTACACGGGGGAGGCTCCCCCCTCGAAGGCGAGACCGTCGGCAGAACCGCCGGGTCAAACCCGGCTGAGCTACCCGGCTTACAAGTCTCGAAGTCGGGTTGAGCAGTCACATTCACTCCCATCGACTTTTGGGCAACTTCCCACCGTTGCAAATGCATGAAAATCGGCCTGTACACGGGGGAGGCACCCGCCTCGAAGTCGAGACCGTCGGCAGAACCGCCGGGTCCAACCCGGCTGAGCTACCCGGCTTACAAGTCTCAAAGCCGGGTTGGGCAGTCACGTTCACCCCCATTCCCTTTTGGATCACTTCCCACGGTTCGAAATGCACGAAAACCGGCCTGTACACGGGGGAGGGTCCGCCCTCGAAGGCGAGACCGTCGGCAGAACCGCCGGGTCAAACCTGGCTGAGCTACCCGGCTTACAAGTCTCAAAGTCGGGTTGAGCAGTCACGTTCACTCCCATCGACTTTTAGACCACTTCCCACGGTTCGAAATGCACGAAAATCGGCCTGTACACGGGGGAGGCACCCGCCTCGAAGACGAGACCGTCGGCAGAACCGCCGGGTCAAACCCGGCCGAGCTACCCGGGTTAGAAGCCTCAGAGTCGGGTTGAGCAGTCACGTTCACTCCCATCGACTTTTAGACCACTTCCCACGGTTGGAAATGCACGAAAATCGGCCTGTACACGGGGGTGGCATCCGCCTCGAAGACGAGACCGTCGGCAGAACCGCCGGGTCAAACCCGGCTGAGCTACCCGGCTTACAAGTCTCAAAGTCGGGTTGAGCAGTCACATTCACTCCCATCGACTTTTGGGCAACTTCCCACGGTTCGAAATGCACAAGATTCGGCCTGAACACGGGGGACGCTCCCCCCTCGAAGGCGAGACCGTCGGCAGACCCGCCGGGTCAAACCCGGCTGAGCTACCCGGCTCGGAAGCGCCAAAGTCGGTATGAGCAGTCACGTTCACTCCCATCCCCTTTTGGACCGCTTCCCACGGTACGAAATGCATGAAAATCGGCCTGTACACGGGGGAGGCACCCGCCTCGAAGACGAGACCGTCGGCAGAACCGCCGGGTCAAACCCGGCTGAGCTACCCGGCTTACAAGTCTCAAAGTCGGGTTGAGCAGTCACATTCACTCCCATCGACTTTTGGGCAACTTCCCACGGTTCGAAATGCACAAAATTCGGCCTGAACACGGGGGACGCTCCCCCCTCGAAGGCGAGACCGTCGGCAGAACCGCCGGGTCAAACCCGGCTGAGCTACCCGGCTTAAAAGTCTCAAAGTCGGTATGAGCAGTCACATTCACCCCCATTCCCTTTTGGACCACTTCCCACGGTTGGAAATGCATGAAAATCGGCCTGGACACGGGGGAGGCTCCCCCCTCGATGACGAGACCGTCGGCAGAACCGCCGGAACAAACCCGGCTGAGCTACCCGGCTTACAAGTCTCAAAGTCGGTATGAGCAGACACGTCCACCCCCATTCCCTTTTGGACCACTTCCCACCGTTGGAAATGCACGAAAATCGGCCTGTACACGGGGGAGGCACCGGCCTCGAAGACGAGACCGTCGGCAGAACCGCCGGATCAAACCCGGCCGAGCTACCCGGGTTAGAAGCCTCAGAGTCGGGTTGAGCAGTCACATTCACTCCCATCCCCTTTTGAACCTCTTCCCACCGTTGGAAATGCACGAAAATCGGCCTGTACACGGGGGAGGCTCCCCCCTCGAAGGCGAGACCGTCGGCAGAACCGCCGGGTCAAACCCGGCTGAGCTACCCGGCTTAAAAGTCTCAAAGTCGGGTTGAGCAGTCACATTCACTCCCATCGACTTTTGGGCAACTTCCCACCGTTGCAAATGCATGAAAATCGGCCTGTACACGGGGGAGGCTCCGCCCTCGAAGGCGAGACCGACGGCAGAACCGCCGGGTCAAACCCGGCCGGGCTACCCGGGTTAGAAGCCTCAGAGTCGGGTTGAGCAGTCGCATTCACCCCCATCCCCTTTTGAACCTCTTCCCACCGTTGGAAATGCACGAAAATCGGCCTGTACACGGGGGAGGCACCGGCCTCGAAGACGAGACCGTCGGCAGAACCGCCGGATCAAACCCGGCCGAGCTACCCGGGTTAGAAGCCTCAGAGTCGGGTTGAGCAGTCACATTCACTCCCATCCCCTTTTGAACCTCTTCCCACCGTTGGAAATGCACGGAAATCGGCCTGTACACGGGGGAGGCTCCCCCCTCGAAGGCGAGACCGTCGGCAGAACCGCCGGGTCAAACCCGGCTGAGCTACCCGGCTTACAAGTCTCAAAGTCGGTATGAGCAGACACGTCCACCCCCATTCCCTTTTGGACCACTTCCCACCGTTGGAAATGCACGAAAATCGGCCTGTACACGGGGGAGGCACCGGCCTCGAAGACGAGACCGTCGGCAGAACCGCCGGATCAAACCCGGCCGAGCTACCCGGGTTAGAAGCCTCAGAGTCGGGTTGAGCAGTCACATTCACTCCCATCCCCTTTTGAACCTCTTCCCACCGTTGGAAATGCACGAAAATCGGCCTGTACACGGGGGAGGCTCCCCCCTCGAAGGCGAGACCGTCGGCAGAACCGCCGGGTCAAACCCGGCTGAGCTACCCGGCTTAAAAGTCTCAAAGTCGGGTTGAGCAGTCACATTCACTCCCATCGACTTTTGGGCAACTTCCCACCGTTGCAAATGCATGAAAATCGGCCTGTACACGGGGGAGGCTCCGCCCTCGAAGGCTGAGACCGACGGCAGAACCGCCGGGTCAAACCCGGCCGGGCTACCCGGCTCGGAAGCGCCAAAGTCGGGTTGAGCAGTCACATTCACCCCCATCCCCTTTTGGGCCACTTCCCACGGTTCGAAATGCATGAAAATCGGCCTGTACACGGGGGACGCTCCCCCCTCGAAGGCGAGGCAGTCGGCAGAACCGCCGGGTCAAACCCGGCTGAGCTACCCGGGTTAGATGCCTCAAAGTCGGGTTGAGCAGTCACATTCACCCCCATCCCCTTTCGGCCCCCTTCCCACGGTTGGAAATGCATGAAAATCGGCCTGTACACGGTGGGCGCTCCCCCCTCGAAGGTGAGACCTTCGGCAGAACCGCCGGGTCAAATCCTGCCGAGCTACCCGCGTTAGAGGTCTCAATGTCGGCTTCAGCAGTCACATTCAATCCCATTCCCGTTTGGACCTCTTCCCGCCGATGGAAATGCACAAAATTCGGCCTGAACACGCGGGGCGCTCCCCCCTCGAAGGCGAGACCGTCGCCAGAACCGCCGGGTCAAATCCGGCTGAGCTACCCGCGTTACAGGTCTCAAAGTCGGGTTGAGCAGTCACGTTCACCCCCATCCCCTTTCGGACCCCTTCCCACGGTTGGAAATGCATGAAAATCGGCCTGTACACGGTGGGCGCTCCCCCCTCGAAGGTGAGACCTTCGGCAGAACCGCCGGGTCAAATCCGGCCGAGCTACCCGCGTTAGAGGTCTCAATGTCGGCTTCAGCAGTCACATTCAATCCCATTCCCGTTTGGACCTCTTCCCGCCGATGGAAATGCACAAAATTCGGCCTGAACACGCGGGACGCTCCCCCCTCGAAGGTGAGACCTTCGGCAGAACCGCCGGGTCAAATCCGGCCGAGCTACCCGCGTTAGAGGTCTCAATGTCGGCTTCAGCAGTCACATTCAATCCCATTCCCGTTTGGACCTCTTCCCGCCGATGGAAATGCACAAAATTCGGCCTGAACACGCGGGACGCTCCCCCCTCGAAGGCGAGACCGTCGCCAGAACCGCCGGGTCAAATCCGGCTGAGCTACCCGCGTTACAGGTCTCAAAGTCGGGTTGAGCAGTCACGTTCACCCCCATCCCCTTTCGGACCCCTTCCCACGGTTGGAAATGCATGAAAATCGGCCTGTACACGGTGGGCGCTCCCCCCTCGAAGGTGAGACCTTCGGCAGAACCGCCGGGTCAAATCCGGCCGAGCTACCCGCGTTAGAGGTCTCAATGTCGGCTTCAGCAGTCACATTCAATCCCATTCCCGTTTGGACCTCTTCCCGCCGATGGAAATGCACAAAATTCGGCCTGAACACGCGGGACGCTCCCCCCTCGAAGGTGAGACCTTCGGCAGAACCGCCGGGTCAAATCCGGCCGAGCTACCCGCGTTAGAGGTCTCAATGTCGGCTTCAGCAGTCACATTCAATCCCATTCCCGTTTGGACCTCTTCCCGCCGATGGAAATGCACAAAATTCGGCCTGAACACGCGGGACGCTCCCCCCTCGAAGGCGAGACCGTCGCCAGAACCGCCGGGTCAAATCCGGCTGAGCTACCCGCGTTAGAGGTCTCAAAGTCGGGTTGAGCAGTCACGTTCACCCCCATCCCCTTTCGGACCCCTTCCCACGGTTGGAAATGCATGAAAATCGGCCTGTACACGGTGGGCGCTCCCCCCTCGAAGCTGAGACCTTCGGCAGAACCGCCGGGTCAAATCCGGCCGAGCTACCCGCGTTAGAGGTCTCAATGTCGGCTTCAGCAGTCACATTCAATCCCATTCCCGTTTGGACCTCTTCCCGCCGATGGAAATGCACAAAACTCGGCCTGAACACGCGGGACGCTCCCCCCTCGAAGGTGAGACCTTCGGCAGAACCGCCGGGTCAAATCCGGCCGAGCTACCCGCGTTAGAGGTCTCAATGTCGGCTTCAGCAGTCACATTCAATCCCATTCCCGTTTGGACCTCTTCCCGCCGATGGAAATGCACAAAATTCGGCCTGAACACGCGGGGACGCTCCCCCTCGAAGGCGAGACCGTCGCCAGAACCGCCGGGTCAAATCCGGCCGAGCTACCCGCGTTAGAGGTCTCAATGTCGGCTTCAGCAGTCACATTCAATCCCATTCCCTTTTGGAACACTTCCCGCCGTTAACAATGCACGATATTCGGCCTGAACACGCGGGACGCTCCCCCCTCGAAGGTGAGACCTTCGGCAGAACCGCCGGGTCAAATCCGGCCGAGCTACCCGCGTTAGAGGTCTCAATGTCGGCTTCAGCAGTCACATTCAATCCCATTCCCGTTTGGACCTCTTCCCGCCGATGGAAATGCACAAAATTCGGCCTGAACACGCGGGACGCTCCCCCCTCGAAGGCGAGACCGTCGCCAGAACCGCCGGGTCAAATCCGGCCGAGCTACCCGCGTTAGAGGTCTCAATGTCGGCTTCAGCAGTCACATTCAATCCCATTCACGTTTGGAACACTTCCCGCCGTTAACAATGCACGATATTCG
>NW_027310826.1:10000-12500 GCF_047496795.1 Chiloscyllium punctatum | reverse complement strand
GAAGGCACGCCGACGGTGACAGGGTACGGAAGACACAGCGGTGGCCTTCTGGCGACTTGGCCCCCGACAGCCCGACGTTCCGCCGTCCTCCCGATGGCCAGGAGGACCGTGCGGGGGTCGGCCGACGGCGTGGTAGGTGTGCCTGCACGGTGACGGAGCACACACCACGCCCGCCAACCCCTCCGTACCTCCCGAGACCGGTGGCAGGACGGAGCGGAAAACGTGCGGACTGAACGGGAGAGCCAAGAGCCAGCGATCCACGCGCGTGCGACCGTCCAAGTCACAGCGTTCGACGAAAACCTCCTCCCTCGGCCAGGCACTCGGCGCCAGCAGGGGAGACAGGATCAGACGCCCCGCCGGCCACTTAAGGCCGAGGACGAACCACGAGACGGGCGGCTGCAGCAGCGGGCGGCCTGCAGCTCCCAGCACTCTCAATCGATCAACCATCGAGTCGGGTCAGCGTGTCAAACCGGCGAGCTCCACGGTCAGGCCGGCGGCGCACCAGCACCGGACCTCCGCGGCTCCCTTCACTCTTTCCACTGCCAGCCAACCGAGAGACGGACCCAATGCGGACGTGCAGAGCTTAGGCAGACCCCCCACTGGAGGCTCAACACTTCGTGGCAGCTCCGTGTCCCAGAGACCAGGAGGGTTGGCACACACACACAGTGTGAACCACCGACAGCCATTCTGGGACCGGTGACAGCCGTGCTGGCCCCACTGCCACGACACAGACGGACGCCAGGCCGCGCTCCCCGGCGGGGGGATGGCGTCGAGCCTGACGAACGGAATGTGCAGGGTGGGGGGGAAAGGCCAAGCGCTCCGACGCCGGAGGGCTCCGGAGTCTGAACTTAGGGGGACAAAGAGGACGGGTCCTCTGCGACACCCCAGCCGCGCTCTCGCCAGCCAAGGCGAGTGCGATTGATTGCCAAACGACCCTCAGACAGGCGTGGCCCCGGGAAGAACCCGGGGCCGCAAAGTGCGTTCAAAGTGTCGATGATCAATGTGTCCTGCAATTCACATTAATTCTCGCAGCTAGCTGCGTTCGTCATCGACGCACGAGCCGAGTGATCCACCGTCAAGAGTTGTCTGAGTTTGTTTTAGGTCTCTCCCTCGCCAGAGGAAAGCGACCCGGACCGCACATACGCTCCCCACCTTGAGCTACAGCCACCTGCACGCCGGCGTGCGGGCGGAGCAGGGTGGCGTGAAGCGATGGGGAGCACCATCCTGGTGCGGCCCGCAGAAACATACGTCTATTGGGGGGAGGAGGACAGGGCGCCCAAGAGGCGATGCGTGCCCCAACGCACCGCAGCGACGGAGGCAGGATCACCGCCACCATGTCGCCCGCCTAGTATCACGAGGCGTGCAGCAGCTTTGCCCTAGGAAAAGCAGAGGCGGGAACGGGCACCGGCCATCGGTTCGGCAGCGTCACTGACGCGTGCACGTGGCGGCGTGTCGGCGAGCGGACTTCCTGCGAGGAGGCGGGGGCGGCACTCGCCCGAGCAGACGCCCGCCCGGCCCAGCCACCGCCGAGGTGGACTGGGAGTCGCGGCAACGGCTCGTCATACTCGTTCCCACACTCACAGCGCAGCTTGCCCGCAAGCCACCGACCACCGATCGACGCCAGGCGCCCCGACCGAGAGCGGGATCGCTCGTTCGCCCTGCTGGCAGTTCGCTGGGGATCACTACTGCACGGAGCTCGGAGACCGACGGGCGGCAACTCGAGAGTCTTTAAACCACCACCCCCATCCCGCAAGTGCAAAGAGGCTGTATACGCACAGACGGGTGAGGGGAATAGGTACCCCGTCGGGTTTGAAGGGAGCGTGACTAGATAGCAACGATGTAAACCCAGCCGATTTGGGAGCGAAAGACCGGCGCCTGCATCACCGGCTTCGTTTCCCGTGGCTGGAGAGTACACCGAAACCCTCCGTCTGTCGCGAGCTCCCGACGACGCGGTGCCGCCAAGCAGCAGGGCCGGACCTGGTGTGGCTCCCCTCGTCGATCACAGACCGGTCGGCACTACTGACGAGACGGTGGAACGGGCTTCGCCCCTTGTGACGAAGGGTGATGCGAACCCGCCCGCCCGCGTGCGTTCGGGGTGGACTCGGCAAACGGAGATTTGAAATCGGAAAGTGTCCTCCTGCCCCGCGCAGGTAGGCGCCCAACAGTTGGGGGGGTTTGGCGGTGACCACGGCTGCAGGGCCTGCTACCCCGACGAGCTCTCCTGCTGGCCCCGAAACCACCCCCGCGAGACAAGTTGAAACGGAAACGGGCGTACCCCCAAGCCGACGATCCTTTCTTATTTGTTACTTTTTTTTTCACTTGCTCGAGTTGTGGGGATTTGGCGGTGACCACGGCTGCAGGGCCTGCTACCCCGACGAGCTCTCCTGCTGGCCCCGAAACCACCCTCGCGAGACAAGTTGAAACGGAAACGGGCGTACCCCCAAGCCGACGATCCTTTCTTATTTGTTACTTTTTTTTTTCACTTGCTCGAGTTGTGGGG
>NW_027310826.1:0-5000 GCF_047496795.1 Chiloscyllium punctatum | reverse complement strand
GGCAGAGGAGGACCAGTCTATTCACAGATAGCGGCCCAACGACTCCCAGAGCCGGTGGTGCGGCGCGCGAGGTCTGCTCTCATCACAAGAGGCTTTAGGGAGTGCGAAGGCAACGGTCAGCCCGCAGCCTTTCTGGCAACACCCTGGGGAACTAGGCCACTCGTGTCTCGCCTTCATTTTAGACACGAGCGCCTGCGGAGGGACGCCACCCCCTCCGATTGTCAAGAGACCTCCGCACCGGCCTCTGACTTATTCTCAGAATGGACGGAAAGAGCAGGGTAAGCCTTTCAAAAGATTCGACCACGTGCCGAAAACTTTAGACTTCCGTGAGCTCTCCGGCTTGCAACGAGACCCGAAGTCGACGTGCTAAGCACCACGGGACCCCTTTCGCCTGCAGGTCCCGAGCCGCCTTTTTTTTTCAATTTGTTATTACAAGTATCGCGTTCCCCAAACCTGCGTGACGAGCACCGCAGGGCGGCAGAGCCATCGCGCTTGGCCGGGTGGCAGAGGAGGACCAGACTATTCACAGATAGCGGCCCAACGACTCCCAGAGCCGGTGGTGCGGCACGCGAGGTCTGCTCTCATCACAAGTGGCTTTAGGGAGTGCTAAGGCAAGGTTCTGCAGCCTCCACCCTCATCGCAACACCCAGGGTTAGCCAACCCCTCATGTCGTCGAGAGACCTCCGCACAGGCCTCTGACTTAACTCTCAGAATGGACGGAAAGAGCCGGGTAAGCCTTTCAAAAGATTCGACCACGTGCCGAAAACTTTAGACTTCCCTGAGCTCTCCGGCTTGCACCGGGACCCCTTTCGCCTGCAGGTCCCGAGCCGCCTTTATTTTTAATTTTCTGTTACGAGTATCGTGTGCCCCAAACCTGCGTGATAAGCACCGCAGGGCGGCAGAGCCATCGCGCTTGGCCGGGTGGCAGAGGAGGACCAGACTATTCACAGATAGCGGCCCAACGACTCCCAGAGCCGGTGGTGCGGCACGCGAGGTCTGCTCTCATCACAAGTGGCTTTAGGGAGTGCTAAGGCAAGGTTCTGCGGCCTCCACCCTCATCGCAACACCCAGGGTTAGCCAACTCCTCATGTCGTCGAGAGACCTCCGCACAGGCCTCTGACTTAACTCTCAGAATGGACGGAAAGAGCCGTGTAAGCCTTTCAAAAGATTCGACCACGTGCCGAAAACTTTAGACTTCCGTGAGCTCTCCGGCTTGCACCGGGACCCCTTTCGCCTGCAGGTCCCGAGCCGCCTTTATTTTTAATTTGCTGTTACGAGTATCGTGTGCCCCAAACCTGCGTGATAAGCACCGCAGGGCGGCAGAGCCATCGCGATTGGCCGGGTGGCAGAGGAGGACCAGACTATTCACAGATAGCGGCCCAACGACTCCCAGAGCCGGTCGTGCGGCGCGCGAGGTCTGCTCTCTTCACAAGAGGCTTTATTAGGGAGTGCTAAGGCAAGGTTCTGTGCCCTCCACCCTCATCGCAACACCCATGGGAGCCTCCGGTCGTCAATAGACCGCCGCACCGGCCTCTGACTGACTCTCAGAATGGACGGAAAGAGCCGGGTAAGCCTTTCAAAAGATTCGACCACGTGCCGAAAACTTTAGACTTCCGTGAGCTCTCCGGCTTGCACCGAGACCCGAAGTCGACGTGCTAAGCACCACGGGACCCCTTTCGCCTGCAGGTCCCGAGCCGCCTTTATTTGCTGTTACGAGCATCGTGTGCCCCATACCTGCGTGACGAGCACCGCAGGGCGGCAGAGCCATCGCACTTGGCCGGGTGGCAGAGGAGGACCCGACTATTCACAGATAGCGGCCCAACGACTCCCAGAGCCGGTCGTGCGGCGCGCGAGGTCTGCTCTCTTCACAAGAGGCTTTATTAGGGAGTGCTAAGGCAAGGTTCTGTGCCCTCCACCCTCATCGCAACACCCATGGGAGCCTCCGGTCGTCAATAGACCGCCGCACCGGCCTCTGACTGACTCTCAGAATGGACGGAAAGAGCCGGGTAAGCCTTTCAAAAGATTCGACCACGTGCCGAAAACTTTAGACTTCCGTGAGCTCTCCGGCTTGCACCGAGACCCGAAGTCGACGTGCGAAGCACCACGGGACCCCTTTCGCCTGCAGGTCCCGAGCCGCCTTTATTTGCTGTTACGAGCATCGTGTGCCCCATACCTGCGTGACGAGCACCGCAGGGCGGCAGAGCCATCGCACTTGGCCGGGTGGCAGAGGAGGACCCGACTATTCGCAGATAGCGGCCCAACGACTCCCAGAGCCGGTCGTGCGGCGCGCGAGGTCTGCTCTCTTCACAAGAGGCTTTATTAGGGAGTGCTAAGGCAAGGTTCTGTGCCCTCCACCCTCATCGCAACACCCATGGGAGCCTCCGGTCGTCAATAGACCGCCGCACCGGCCTCTGACTGACTCTCAGAATGGACGGAAAGAGCCGGGTAAGCCTTTCAAAAGATTCGACCACGTGCCGAAAACTTTAGACTTCCGTGAGCTCTCCGGCTTGCACCGAGACCCGAAGTCGACGTGCGAAGCACCACGGGACCCCTTTCGCCTGCAGGTCCCGAGCCGCCTTTATTTGCTGTTACGAGCATCGTGTGCCCCATACCTGCGTGACGAGCACCGCAGGGCGGCAGAGCCATCGCACTTGGCCGGGTGGCAGAGGAGGACCAGACTATTCACAGATAGCGGCCCAACGACTCCCAGAGCCGGTCGTGCGGCGCGCGAGGTCTGCTCTCTTCACAAGAGGCTTTATTAGGGAGTGCTAAGGCAAGGTTCTGTGCCCTCCACCCTCATCGCAACACCCATGGGAGCCTCCGGTCGTCAATAGACCGCCGCACCGGCCTCTGACTGACTCTCAGAATGGACGGAAAGAGCCGGGTAAGCCTTTCAAAAGATTCGACCACGTGCCGAAAACTTTAGACTTCCGTGAGCTCTCCGGCTTGCACCGAGACCCGAAGTCGACGTGCTAAGCACCACGGGACCCCTTTCGCCTGCAGGTCCCGAGCCGCCTTTATTTGCTGTTACGAGCATCGTGTGCCCCATACCTGCGTGACGAGCACCGCAGGGCGGCAGAGCCATCGCACTTGGCCGGGTGGCAGAGGAGGACCAGACTATTCACAGATAGCGGCCCAACGACTCCCAGAGCCGGTCGTGCGGCGCGCGAGGTCTGCTCTCATCACAAGAGGCTTTAGGGAGTGCTCAGGCAAGGGTCAGCCCGCAGCCTTCCTGGCAACACCCAGGGGAACCAGGCCACTCGCGTCTCTCGCCTTCATTTTCGACACGAGCGCCTGCGGAGGGCCACCACCCCCTCCGATTGTCAAGAGACCTCCGCACCGGCCTCTGACTTACTCTCAGAATGGACGGAAAGAGCCGGGTAAGCCTTTGAAAAGATTCGACCACGTGCCGAAAACTTTAGACTTCCGTGAGCTCTCCGGCTTGCACCGAGACCCGAAGTCGACGTGCTTAGCACCACGGGACCCCTTTCGCCTGCAGGTCCCGAGCCGCCTTTTATTTTTGTTACGAGTATCGTGTTCCCCAAACCTGGGTGACGAGCACCGCAGGGCGGCAGAGCCATCGCGCTTGTCCGGGTGGCAGAGGAGGACCAGACTATTCACAAATAGCGGCCCAACGACTCCCAGAGCCGGTCGTGCGGCAGGCGAGGTCTGCTCTCATCACAAGAGGCTTTAGGGAGTGCTCAGGCAACGGTCAGCCCGCAGCCTTCTTGGCAACACCCAAGGGAACCAGGCCACTCGCGTCTCTCGCCTTCATTTTGGACACGAGCGCCTGTGGAGGGACGGCCGGAGTCAACGTGGGGTTTGCCCGCCCTCCAATAGTGTCAAAAGACCGCCGCACAAGTCTCTGACTGACTCTTAGAACAGACAGAAAGAGTTTGTCAAATCTGTCAAAAAATTGACAAAGTGTCAAAAATTCGACTTCCAAGAGCTCTCCGGCATGCACTCATACCTGTCATTAAAGTGCTATGCCCGTGGAACCGTTTTTCGGATGCCTTTCAGAACGGTCCCGCGCCGCCATTTTGTTCTAAAAATCGTGTTCCCATATATCTCCGGGTACCCCGCCAACCTCACTGCGGAAAAACTACAAGTGGCACTGAATGGGTCTGAATTCCAAATTTGACTGCATCGGTCTGGAACTCGGTCCGGTCAAAACCGTTTGGATTTTTCTCGGTCCGGACTTCCGCGACAGACAAAGTTAAAGTTTTCGGGCTGCAGGCACAAAACGACAGCTGGCCATTTGCCGGGCTCAATTCACCCAATTCCTCCGGCACTTCGGAGCACATGTTCGGTGTAAGTTTGCGAATCTTTCCCGATGCTGCAGCATTTTCCTCCGCTGACACTTAGAATATTTTTCACACTTTGCTGAAAATTTTTCTAAGTGTTTTTTTCCAAGTTTTCCTGGTTACTGATTTCTTCTTTTTAAACATTTTTCTAAGTTTTTCTGGTTACTGATTTCTTTTTTTAAACATTTTTCGCAGTTTGTCTGGTTACTGATTTCTTCTTTTTAAACATTTTTCGCCGTTTTTTCGGTTACTGATTTCTTCTTTTTAAACATTTTTCGCCGTTTTTCTGGTTACTGATTTCTTCTTTTTAAACATTTTTCTAAGTTTTTCTGGTTACTCATTTCTTCTTTTTAAACATTTTTCTAAGTTTTTCTGGTTACTGATTTCTTCTTTTTAAACATTTTTCTAAGTTTTCCTGGTTACTCATTTCTTCTTTTTAAACATTTTTCTAAGTTTTTCTGGTTACTCACTTCTTCTTTTTAAACATTTTTCTAAGTTTTTCTGGTTACTGATTTCTTCTTTTTAAACATTTTTCGCAGTTTTTCTGGTTACTGATTTCTTCTTTTTAAACATTTTTCTAAGTTTTTCTGGTTACTGATTTCTTCTTTTTAAACATTTTTTCGCAGTTTGTCTGGTTACTGATTTCTTCTTTTTAAACATTTTTCGCAGTTTTTCTGGTTACTGATTTCTTCTTTT
>NW_027310825.1:0-45072 GCF_047496795.1 Chiloscyllium punctatum | reverse complement strand
CCAGGGTGTGGGCCCTGACCTGACCGTCCCGATCGTCCCCAGGGTCTGGGCCCTGACTGACCGTCCCGATCGTCCCCAGGGTGTAGGCCCTGACTGACCGTCCCGATCGTCCCAGGGTGTGGGCCCTGACTGACCGTCCCGATCGTCCCCAGGGTCTGGGCCCTGACTGACCGTCCCGATCGTCCCCGGGGTCTGGGCCCTGACTGACCATCCCGATCGTCCCCAGGGTGTGGGCCCTGACTGACCCTCTCGATCGTCCCCAGGGTGTGGGCCCTGACTGACCGTCCCGATCGTCCCCAGGGTGTGGGCCCTGACTGACCCTCTCGATCGTCCCCAGGGTGTGGGCCCTGACTGACCGTCCCGATCGTCCCAGGGTCTGGGCCCTGACTGACCGTCCCGATCGTCCCCAGGGTGTGGGCCCTGACTGACCCTCTCGATCGTCCCCAGGGTCTGGGCCCTGAATGACCCTCTCGATCGTCCCCAGGGTCTGGGCCCTGACTGACCCTCTCGATCGTCCCCAGAGTCTGGGCCCTGACTGACCGTCCCGATCGTCCCCAGGGTTTGGGCCCTGACTGACCCTCTCGATCGTCCCCAGAGACTGGGCCCTGACTGACCATCCCGATCATCCCCAGGGTCTAGGCCCTGACTGACCCTCTCGATCGTCCCAGGGTCTGGGCCCTGACTGACCGTCCCGATCGTCCCCAGGGTGTGTGCCCTGACTGACCGTCCCGATCGTCCCCAGGGTCTGGGCCCTGACTGACCGTCCCGAACGTCCCCAGGGTCTGGGCCCTGACTGACTGTCCCGATCGTCCCCAGGGTCTGGGCCCTGACTGACCGTCTCGATCTTCCCCAGGGTCTGGGCCCTGACTGACCGTCCCGAACGTCCCCAGGGTCTGGGCCCTGACTGGACCGTCCCGATCGTTCCCAGGGTCTGGGCCCTGACTGACCGTCCCGATCGTCCCCAGGGTGTGGGCCCTGACTGACCGTCCCGATCGTCCCCAGGGTGTGGGCCCTGACTGACCCTCCCGATCGTCCCCAGGGTGTGGGCCCTGACTGACCGTCTCAATCTTCCCCAGGGTGTGGGCCCTGACTGACCGTCCCGATCATCCCCAGGGTGTGGGCCCTGACTGACCCTCCCGATTGTCCCCAGGGTGTGGGCCCTGACTGACCGTCTCGATCGTCCCCAGGGTGTGGGCCCTGACTGACCGTCCCGATTGTCCCCAGGGTGTGGGCCCTGACTGACCTTCCCGATCGTCCCCAGGGTCTGGGCCCTGACTGACCGTCCCGATCGTCCCCAGGGTCTGGGCCCTGACTGACCGTCCCGATCGTCCCCAGGTCTGGGCCCTGACTGACCGTCCCGATCGTCCCCAGGGTCTGGGCCCTGACTGAACGTCCCGATCGTCCCCAGGGTGTGGGCCCTGACTGACAGTCCCGATCGTCCCAGGGTCTGGGCCTTGACTGACCGTCCCGATCGTCCCCCAGGGTCTGGGCCCTGACTGACCGTCCCGATCGTCCCCGGGGTCTGGGCCCTGACTGACCGTCCCGATCGTCCCCAGGGTGGGGGCCCTGACTGACCGTTCCCGATCGTCCCCAGGGTCTGGGCCCTGACTGACCGTCTCGATCGTCCCCAGGGTGTGGGCCCTGACTGACCCTCCCGATCGTCCCCAGGGTCTGGGCCCTGACTGACCGTCCCGATCGTCCCCAGGGTGTGGGCCCTGACTGACCGTCATGATCGTCCCCAGGGTGTGGGCCCTGACTGACCGTCCCGATCGTCCCCAGGGTCTGGGCCCTGACTGACCGTCCCGATCGTCCCCAGGGTGTAGGCCCTGACTGACCGTCCCGATCGTCCCCAGGGTGTGGGCCCTGACTGACCCTCCCGATCGTCCCCAGGGTGTGGGCCCTGACTGACCGTCTCGATCGTCCCCAGGGTCTGGGCCCTGACTGACCATCTCGATCGTCCCCAGGGTCTGGGCCCTGACTGACCGTCCCGATTGTCCCCAGGGTCTGGGCCCTGACTGACCCTTTCGATCGTCCCCCAGGGTGTGGGCGCTAACTGACCGTCCCGATCGTCCCCAGTGTGTGGGCACTGACTGACCCTCTCGATCGTCCCCAGGGTCTGGGCACTGACTGACCGTCCCGATCGTCCCCAGGGTGTTGGCCCTGTCTGACCGTCCCGATCGTCCCCCAGGGTGTGCGCCCAGACTGACCGTCCCGATCGTCCCCAGGCTCTGGGCCCTGACTGACCCTCCCGATCGTCCCCAGGGTGTGGGCCCTGACTGACCGTCCCGATCGTCCCCAGGCTGTGGGCCTGACTGGACCGTCCCGATCGTCCCCAGGGTCTGGGCTCTGACTGACCCTCTCGATCGTCCCCAGGGTGTGGGCCCTGACTGACCCTCTCGATCGTCCCCAGGATGTGGGCCCTGACTGACCGTCCCGATCGTCCCCAGGGTCTGGGCCCTGACTGACCGTCCCGATCGTCCCCAGGGTGTGGGGCCTGTCTGACCGTCCCGATCGTCCCCAGGGTGTGGGCCCTGACTGACCGTCCCGATCGTCCCCAGGGTGTGGCCCTGACTGACCGTCCCGATCGTCCCCAGAGTCTGGGCCCTGACTGACCGTCCCGATCGTCCCCAGGGTCTGGGTCCTGACTGACCGTCCCGATCGTCCCCAGGGTCTGGGCTCTGACTGACCCTCTCGATCGTCCCCAGGGTCTGGGCCCTGACTGACCGTCCCGATCGTCCCCAGGGTGTGGGCCCTGACTGACCGTCCCGATCGTCCCCAGGGTGTGGGCCCTGTTGGACCGTCCCGATCGTCCCCAGTGTGTGGGCCGTGACTGACCCTCCCGATCGTCCCCAGGGTCTGGGCCCTGACTGACCGTCCCGATCGTCCCCAGGGTCTGGGCCCTCACTGACCGTTCCCGATCGTCCCCAGGGTGTGGGCCCTGTCTGCCCGTCCCGATCGTCCCCAGGGTCTGGGCCCTGACTGACCGTCCCGATCGTCCCCAGTGTCTGGGCCCTGACTGACCGTCCCGATCGTCCCCAGGGTGTGGGCCCTGACTGACCGTCCCGATCGTCCCCAGGGTGTCGGCCCTTTCTGCCCGTCCCGATCGTCCCCAGGGTCTGGGCCCTGACTGACCGTCCCGATCGTCCCCAGTGTCTGGGCCCTGACTGACCGTCCCGATCGTCCCCAGGGTGTGGGCCCTGACTGACCCTCTCGATCGTCCCCAGGGTGTGGGCCCTGACTGACCGTCCCGATCGTCCCCAGTGTGTGGGCACTGACTGGCCCACTCGATCGTCCCCAGGGTCTGGGCCCTGACTGACCGTCCCGATCGTCCCCAGGGTCTGGGCCCTGACTGACCGTCCCGAACGTCCCCAGGGTCTGGGCCCTGACTGACCGTCCCGATCGTCCCCAGGGTGTTGGCCCTGACTGACCGTCCCGATCGTCCCCAGGGTCTGGGCCCTGACTGACCCTCCCGATCGTCCCCAGGGTGTGGACCCTGTCTGACCGTCCCGATCGTCCCCAGGGTGTGGGCCCTGACTGACCGTCCCGATCGTCCCCAGGGTCTGGGCTCTGACTGACCGTCTCGATCGTCCCCAGGGTGTGGACCCTGTCTGACCGTCCCGATCGTCCCCAGGGTGTGGGCCCTGACTGACCGTCCCGATCGTCCCCAGGGTCTGGGCTCTGACTGACCGTCTCGATCGTCCCCAGGGTGTGGGCCCTGACTGACCGGCCCGATCGTCCCCACGGTGTGGGCCCTGACTGACCGTCCCGATCGTCCCCAGGGTCTGGGCCCTGACTGACCGTCCCGATCGTCCCCAGGCTCTGGGCCCTGACTGACCCTCCCGATCGTCCCCAGGGTGTGGGCCCTGACTGACCGTCCCGATCGTCCCCAGGCTGTGGGCCCTGACTGACCGTCCCGATCGTCCCCAGGGTCTGGGCTCTGACTGACCCTCTCGATCGTCCCCAGGGTGTGGGCCCTGACTGACCCTCTCGATCGTCCCCAGGATGTGGGCCCTGACTGACCGTCCCGATCGTCCCCAGGGTCTGGGCCCTGACTGACCGTCCCGATCGTCCCCAGGGTGTGGGGCCTGTCTGACCGTCCCGATCGTCCCCAGGGTGTGGGCCCTGACTGACCGTCCCGATCGTCCCCAGGGTGTGGGCCCTGACTGACCGTCCCGATCGTCCCCAGAGTCTGGGCCCTGACTGACCGTCCCGATCGTCCCCAGGGTCTGGGTCCTGACTGACCGTCCCGATCGTCCCCAGGGTGTGGGCCCTGATTGACCCTCTCGATCGTCCCCAGGGTCTGGGCCCTGACTGACCGTCCCGATCGTCCCCAGGGTCTGGGCTCTGAATGACCGTCTTGATCGTCCTCAGGGTCTGGGCCCTGACTGACCGTCCCGATCGTCCCCAGGGTCTGGGCTCTGACTGACCCTCTCGATCGTCCCCAGGGTCTGGGCCCTGACTGACCGTCCCGATCGTCCCCAGGGTGTGGGCCCTGACTGACCGTCCCGATCGTCCCCAGGGTGTGGGCCCTGTTGGACCGTCCCGATCGTCCCCAGTGTGTGGGCCGTGACTGACCCTCCCGATCGTCCCCAGGGTCTGGGCCCTGACTGACCGTCCCGATCGTCCCCAGGGTCTGGGCCCTCACTGACCGTCCCGATCGTCCCCAGGGTGTGGGCCCTGTCTGCCCGTCCCGATCGTCCCCAGGGTCTGGGCCCTGACTGACCGTCCCGATCGTCCCCAGTGTCTGGGCCCTGACTGACCGTCCCGATCGTCCCCAGGGTGTGGGCCCTGACTGACCGTCCCGATCGTCCCCAGGGTGTCGGCCCTTTCTGCCCGTCCCGATCGTCCCCAGGGTCTGGGCCCTGACTGACCGTCCCGATCGTCCCCAGTGTCTGGGCCCTGACTGACCGTCCCGATCGTCCCCAGGGTGTGGGCCCTGACTGACCCTCTCGATCGTCCCCAGGGTGTGGGCCCTGACTGACCGTCCCGATCGTCCCCAGTGTGTGGGCACTGACTGGCCCACTCGATCGTCCCCAGGGTCTGGGCCCTGACTGACCGTCCCGATCGTCCCCAGGGTCTGGGCCCTGACTGACCGTCCCGATCGTCCCCAGGGTCTGGGCCCTGACTGACCGTCCCGATCGTCCCCAGGGTGTTGGCCCTGACTGACCGTCCCGATCGTCCCCAGGGTCTGGGCCCTGACTGACCCTCCCGATCGTCCCCAGGGTGTGGACCCTGTCTGACCGTCCCGATCGTCCCCAGGGTGTGGGCCCTGACTGACCGTCCCGATCGTCCCCAGGGTCTGGGCTCTGACTGACCGTCTCGATCGTCCCCAGGGTGTGGGCCCTGACTGACCGGCCCGATCGTCCCCACGGTGTGGGCCCTGACTGACCGTCCCGATCGTCCCCAGGGTCTGGGCCCTGACTGACCGTCCCGATCGTCCCCAGGGTGTGGGCCCTGACTGACCCTCTCGATCGTCCCCAGGGTGTGGGCCCTGACTGACCGTCCCGAACGTCCCCAGGGTCTGGGCCCTGACTGACTGTCCCGATCGTCCCCAGGGTGTGGGCCCTGACTGACCCTCTCGATTGTCCCCAGGGTGTGGGCCCTGACTGACCGTCCCGATCGTCCCCAGGGTCTGGGCCCTGACTGACCGTCCCGATCGTCCCCAGGGTGTGGGCCCTGACTGACCAGCCCGATCGTCCCCAGGGTGTGGGCCCTGACTGACCCTCCCGATCGTCCCCAGGGTGTGGGCCCTGACTGACCGTCTCAATCTTCCCCAGGGTGTGGGCCCTGACTGACCGTCCCGATCATCCCCAGGGTGTGGGCCCTGACTGACCCTCCCGATTGTCCCCAGGGTGTGGGCCCTGACTGACCGTCTCGATCGTCCCCAGGGTGTGGGCCCTGACTGACCGTCCCGATTGTCCCCAGGGTGTGGGCCCTGACTGACCTTCCCGATCGTCCCCAGGGTCTGGGCCCTGACTGACCGTCCCGATCGTCCCCAGGGTCTGGGCCCTGACTGACCGTCCCGATCGTCCCCAGGTCTGGGCCCTGACTGACCGTCCCGATCGTCCCCAGGGTCTGGGCCCTGACTGACCGTCCCGATCGTCCCCAGGGTGTGGGCCCTGACTGACAGTCCCGATCGTCCCAGGGTCTGGGCCCTGACTGACCGTCCCGATCGTCCCCAGGGTCTGGGCCCTGACTGACCGTCCCGATCGTCCCCGGGGTCTGGGCCCTGACTGACCGTCCCGATCGTCCCCAGGGTGGGGGCCCTGACTGACCGTCCCGATCGTCCCCAGGGTCTGGGCCCTGACTGACCGTCCCGATCGTCCCCAGGGTGTGGGCCCTGACTGACCCTCTTGATCGTCCCCAGGGTGTGGGCCCTGACTGACGGTCCCGATCGTCCCAGGTACTGGGCCCTGACTGACCGTCCCGATCGTCCCCAGGGTGTGGGCCCTGACTGACCCTCTCGATCGTCCCCAGGGTCTGGGCCCTGAATGACCCTCTCGATCGTCCCCAGGGTCTGGGCCCTGACTGACCCTCTCGATCGTCCCCAGAGTCTGGGCCCTGACTGACCGTCCCGATCGTCCCCAGGGTTTGGGCCCTGACTGACCCTCTCGATCGTCCCCAGAGACTGGGCCCTGACTGACCATCCCGATCATCCCCAGGGTCTAGGCCCTGACTGACCCTCTCGATCGTCCCAGGGTCTGGGCCCTGACTGACCGTCCCGATCGTCCCCAGGGTGTGTGCCCTGACTGACCGTCCCGATCGTCCCCAGGGTCTGGGCCCTGACTGACCGTCCCGAACGTCCCCAGGGTCTGGGCCCTGACTGACTGTCCCGATCGTCCCCAGGGTCTGGGCCCTGACTGACCGTCTCGATCTTCCCCAGGGTGTGGGCCCTGACTGACCCTCTCGATTGTCCCCAGGGTGTGGGCCCTGACTGACCGTCCCGATCGTCCCCAGGGTCTGGGCCCTGACTGACCGTCCCGATCGTCCCCAGGGTGTGGGCCCTGACTGACCGTCCCGATCGTCCCCAGGGTGTGGGCCCTGACTGACCCTCCCGATCGTCCCCAGGGTGTGGGCCCTGACTGACCGTCTCAATCTTCCCCAGGGTGTGGGCCCTGACTGACCGTCCTGATCATCCCCAGGGTGTGGGCCCTGACTGACCCTCCCGATTGTCCCCAGGGTGTGGGCCCTGACTGACCGTCTCGATCGTCCCCAGGGTGTGGGCCCTGACTGACCGTCCCGATTGTCCCCAGGGTGTGGGCCCTGACTGACCTTCCCGATCGTCCCCAGGGTCTGGGCCCTGACTGACCATCCCGATCGTCCCCAGGGTCTGGGCCCTGACTGACCGTCCCGATCGTCCCCAGGTCTGGGCCCTGACTGACCGTCCCGATCGTCCCCAGGGTCTGGGCCCTGACTGACCGTCCCGATCGTCCCCAGGGTGTGGGCCCTGACTGACAGTCCCGATCGTCCCAGGGTCTGGGCCCTGACTGACCGTCCCGATCGTCCCCAGGGTCTGGGCCCTGACTGACCGTCCCGATCGTCCCCGGGGTCTGGGCCCTGACTGACCGTCCCGATCGTCCCCAGGGTGGGGGCCCTGACTGACCGTCCCGATCGTCCCCAGGGTCTGGGCCCTGACTGACCGTCTCGATCGTCCCCAGGGTGTGGGCCCTGACTGACCCTCCCGATCGTCCCCAGGGTCTGGGCCCTGACTGACCGTCCCGATCGTCCCCAGGGTGTGGGCCCTGACTGACCGTCATGATCGTCCCCAGGGTGTGGGCCCTGACTGACCGTCCCGATCGTCCCCAGGGTCAGGGCCCTGACTGACCGTCCCGATCGTCCCGAGGGTGTAGGCCCTGACTGACCGTCCCGATCGTCCCCAGGGTGTGGGCCCTGACTGACCCTCCCGATCGTCCCCAGGGTTTGCGCCCTGACTGACCGTCTCGATCGTCCCCAGGGTCTGGGCCCTGACTGACCATCTCGATCATCCCCAGGGTCTGGGCCCTGACTGACCGTCCCGATTGTCCCCAGGGTCTGGGCCCTGACTGACCCTTTCGATCGTCCCCAGGGTGTGGGCGCTAACTGACCGTCCCCAGTGTGTGGGCACTGACTGACCCTCTCGATCGTCCCCAGGGTCTGGGCACTGACTGACCGTCCCGATCGTCCCCAGGGTGTTGGCCCTGTCTGACCGTCCCGATCGTCCCCAGGGTGTGGGCCCAGACTGACCGTCCCGATCGTCCCCAGGCTCTGGGCCCTGACTGACCCTCCCGATCGTCCCCAGGGTGTGGGCCCTGACTGACCGTCCCGATCGTCCCCAGGCTGTGGGCCCTGACTGACCGTCCCGATCGTCCCCAGGGTCTGGGCTCTGACTGACCCTCTCGATCGTCCCCAGGGTGTGGGCCCTGACTGACCCTCTCGATCGTCCCCAGGGTGTGGGCCCTGACTGACCGTCCCGATCGTCCCCAGGGTCTGGGCACTGACTGACCGTCCCGATCGTCCCCAGGGTGTGGGGCCTGTCTGACCGTCCCGATCGTCCCCAGGGTCTGGGCCCTGACTGACCGTCCCGATCGTCCCCAGGGTCTGGGCCCTGACTGACCCTCTCGATCGTCCCCAGGGTGTGGGCCCTGACTGACCGTCCCGATCGTCCCCAGGGTCCGGGCCCTGACTGACCGTCCCGTTCGTCCCCAGGGTCTGGGCCCTGACTGACCCTCCCGATCGTCCCCAGGGTCTGGGCCCTGACTGACCGTCCCGATCGTCCCCAGGGTGTGGGCCCTGACTGACCGTCATGATCGTCCCCAGGGTGTGGGCCCTGACTGACCGTCTCGATCGTCCCCAGGGTCTGGGCCCTGACTGACCGTCCCGATCGTCCCCAGGGTGTAGGCCCTGACTGACCGTCCCGATCGTCCCCAGGGTGTGGGCCCTGACTGACCGTCCCGATCGTCCCCAGGGTCTGGGCCCTGACTGACCGTCCCGATCGTCCCCGGGGTCTGGGCCCTGACTGACCATCCCGATCGTCCCCAGGGTGGGCGCCCTGACTGACCGTCCCGATCGTCCCCAGGGTGTGGGCCCTGACTGACCGTCCCGATCGTCCCCAGGGTCTGGGCCCTGACTGACCGTCTCGATCGTCCCCAGGGTGTGGGCCCTGACTGACCCTCCCGATCGTCCCCAGGGTCTGGGCCCTGACTGACCGTCCCGATCGTCCCCAGGGTGTGGGCCCTGACTGACCGTCATGATCGTCCCCAGGGTGTGGGCCCTGACTGACAGTCCTGATCGTCCCCAGGGTCCGGGCCCTGACTGACCGTCGCGTTCGTCCCCAGGGTCTGGGCCCTGACTGACCCTCCCGATCGTCCCCAGGGTTTGGGCCCTGACTGACCGTCCCGATCGTCCCCAGGGTGTGGGCCCTGACTGACCGTCATGATCGTCCCCAGGGTGTGGGCCCTGACTGACCGTCCCGATCGTCCCCAGGGTCTGGGCCCTGACTGACCGTCCCGATCGTCCCCAGGGTGTAGGCCCTGACTGACCCTCCCGATCGTCCCCAGGGTCTGCGCCCTGACTGACCGTCTCGATCGTCCCCAGGGTCTGGGCCCTGACTGACCATCTCGATCGTCCCCAGGGTCTGGGCCCTGACTGACCGTCCCGATTGTCCCCAGGGTCTGGGCCCTGACTGACCGTCCCGATCGTCCCCAGGGTCTGTGCCCTGACTGACCGTCCCGATCGTCCCCAGGGTCTGGGCCCTGACTGACCCTCCCGATCGTCCCCGGGGTGTGGGCCCTGACTGACCCTCCCGATCGTCCCCAGGGTCTGGGCTCTGACTGACCCTCTCGATCGTCCCCAGAGTCTGGGCCCTGACTGACCCTCTCGATCGTCCCCAGGGTGTGGGCCCTGACTGACCCTCTCGATCGTCCCCAGGGTGTGGGCCCTGACTGACCGTCCCGATCATCCCCAGGGTCTGGGCTCTGACTGACCCTCTCGATCGTCCCCAGGGTCTGGGCCCTTACTGACCGTCCCGATCGTCCCCAGGGTGTGGGCCCTGACCGTCCCGATCGTCCCCAGGGTCTGGGCCCCGACTGACCGTCCCGATCGTCCCCAGGGTCTGGGCCCTGACTGACCCTCTGGATCATCCCCAGGGTGTGGGCCCTGACTGACCGTCTCGATCGTCCCCAAGGTGTGGGCCCTGACTGACCGTCCCGATCGTCCCCAGGGTGTGGGCCCTGACTGACCGTCCCGATCATCCCCAGGGTCTGGGCTCTGACTGACCCTCTCGATCATCCCCAGGGTGTGGGCCCTGACTGACCGTCTCGATCGTCCCCAAGGTGTGGGCCCTGACTGACCGTCCCGATCGTCCCCAGGGTGTGGGCCCTGACTGACCCTCTCGATCGTCCCCAGGGTGTGGGCCCTGACTGACCGTCCCGATCGTCCCCAGGGTGTGGGCCCTGACTGACCCTCTCGATCGTCCCCAGGGTGTGGGCCCTGACTGACCGTCCCGATCGTCCCAGGGTCTGGGCCCTGACTGACCGTCCCGATCGTCCCCAGGGTGTGGGCCCTGACTGACCCTCTCGATCGTCCCCAGGGTCTGGGCCCTGAATGACCCTCTCGATCGTCCCCAGGGTCTGGGCCCTGACTGACCCTCTCGATCGTCCCCAGAGTCTGGGCCCTGACTGACCGTCCCGATCGTCCCCAGGGTTTGGGCCCTGACTGACCCTCTCGATCGTCCCCAGAGACTGGGCCCTGACTGACCATCCCGATCATCCCCAGGGTCTAGGCCCTGACTGACCCTCTCGATCGTCCCAGGGTCTGGGCCCTGACTGACCGTCCCGAACGTCCCCAGGGTGTGTGCCCTGACTGACCGTCCCGATCGTCCCCAGGGTCTGGGCCCTGACTGACCGTCCCGAACGTCCCCAGGGTCTGGGCCCTGACTGACTGTCCCGATCGTCCCTAGGGTCTGGGCCCTGACTGACCGTCCCGATCATCCCCAGGGTGTGGGCCCTGACTGACCCTCCCGATTGTCCCCAGGGTGTGGGCCCTGACTGACCGTCTCGATCGTCCCCAGGGTGTGGGCCCTGACTGACCGTCCCGATTGTCCCCAGGGTGTGGGCCCTGACTGACCTTCCCGATCGTCCCCAGGGTCTGGGCCCTGACTGACCGTCCCGATCGTCCCCAGGGTCTGGGCCCTGACTGACCGTCCCGATCGTCCCCAGGTCTGGGCCCTGACTGACCGTCCCGATCGTCCCCAGGGTCTGGGCCCTGACTGACCGTCCCGATCGTCCCCAGGGTGTGGGCCCTGACTGACAGTCCCGATCGTCCCAGGGTCTGGGCCCTGACTGACCGTCCCGATCGTCCCCAGGGTCTGGGCCCTGACTGACCGTCCCGATCGTCCCCGGGGTCTGGGCCCTGACTGACCGTCCCGATCGTCCCCAGGGTGGGGGCCCTGACTGACCGTCCCGATCGTCCCCAGGGTCTGGGCCCTGACTGACCGTCCCGATCGTCCCCAGGGTGTGGGCCCTGACTGACCCTCTTGATCGTCCCCAGGGTGTGGGCCCTGACTGACGGTCCCGATCGTCCCAGGTACTGGGCCCTGACTGACCGTCCCGATCGTCCCCAGGGTGTGGGCCCTGACTGACCCTCTCGATCGTCCCCAGGGTCTGGGCCCTGAATGACCCTCTCGATCGTCCCCAGGGTCTGGGCCCTGACTGACCCTCTCGATCGTCCCCAGAGTCTGGGCCCTGACTGACCGTCCCGATCGTCCCCAGGGTTTGGGCCCTGACTGACCCTCTCGATCGTCCCCAGAGACTGGGCCCTGACTGACCATCCCGATCATCCCCAGGGTCTAGGCCCTGACTGACCCTCTCGATCGTCCCAGGGTCTGGGCCCTGACTGACCGTCCCGATCGTCCCCAGGGTGTGTGCCCTGACTGACCGTCCCAATCGTCCCCAGGGTCTGGGCCCTGACTGACCGTCCCGAACGTCCCCAGGGTCTGGGCCCTGACTGACTGTCCCGATCGTCCCCAGGGTCTGGGCCCTGACTGACCGTCTCGATCTTCCCCAGGGTGTGGGCCCTGACTGACCCTCTCGATTGTCCCCAGGGTGTGGGCCCTGACTGACCGTCCCGATCGTCCCCAGGGTCTGGGCCCTGACTGACCGTCCCGATCGTCCCCAGGGTGTGGGCCCTGACTGACCGTCCCGATCGTCCCCAGGGTGTGGGCCCTGACTGACCCTCCCGATCGTCCCCAGGGTGTGGGCCCTGACTGACCGTCTCAATCTTCCCCAGGGTGTGGGCCCTGACTGACCGTCCTGATCATCCCCAGGGTGTGGGCCCTGACTGACCCTCCCGATTGTCCCCAGGGTGTGGGCCCTGACTGACCGTCTCGATCGTCCCCAGGGTGTGGGCCCTGACTGACCGTCCCGATTGTCCCCAGGGTGTGGGCCCTGACTGACCTTCCCGATCGTCCCCAGGGTCTGGGCCCTGACTGACCATCCCGATCGTCCCCAGGGTCTGGGCCCTGACTGACCGTCCCGATCGTCCCCAGGTCTGGGCCCTGACTGACCGTCCCGATCGTCCCCAGGGTCTGGGCCCTGACTGACCGTCCCGATCGTCCCCAGGGTGTGGGCCCTGACTGACAGTCCCGATCGTCCCAGGGTCTGGGCCCTGACTGACCGTCCCGATCGTCCCCAGGGTCTGGGCCCTGACTGACCGTCCCGATCGTCCCCGGGGTCTGGGCCCTGACTGACCGTCCCGATCGTCCCCAGGGTGGGGGCCCTGACTGACCGTCCCGATCGTCCCCAGGGTCTGGGCCCTGACTGACCGTCTCGATCGTCCCCAGGGTGTGGGCCCTGACTGACCCTCCCGATCGTCCCCAGGGTCTGGGCCCTGACTGACCGTCCCGATCGTCCCCAGGGTGTGGGCCCTGACTGACCGTCATGATCGTCCCCAGGGTGTGGGCCCTGACTGACCGTCCCGATCGTCCCCAGGGTCAGGGCCCTGACTGACCGTCCCGATCGTCCCGAGGGTGTAGGCCCTGACTGACCGTCCCGATCGTCCCCAGGGTGTGGGCCCTGACTGACCCTCCCGATCGTCCCCAGGGTTTGCGCCCTGACTGACCGTCTCGATCGTCCCCAGGGTCTGGGCCCTGACTGACCATCTCGATCATCCCCAGGGTCTGGGCCCTGACTGACCGTCCCGATTGTCCCCAGGGTCTGGGCCCTGACTGACCCTTTCGATCGTCCCCAGGGTGTGGGCGCTAACTGACCGTCCCCAGTGTGTGGGCACTGACTGACCCTCTCGATCGTCCCCAGGGTCTGGGCACTGACTGACCGTCCCGATCGTCCCCAGGGTGTTGGCCCTGTCTGACCGTCCCGATCGTCCCCAGGGTGTGGGCCCAGACTGACCGTCCCGATCGTCCCCAGGCTCTGGGCCCTGACTGACCCTCCCGATCGTCCCCAGGGTGTGGGCCCTGACTGACCGTCCCGATCGTCCCCAGGCTGTGGGCCCTGACTGACCGTCCCGATCGTCCCCAGGGTCTGGGCTCTGACTGACCCTCTCGATCGTCCCCAGGGTGTGGGCCCTGACTGACCCTCTCGATCGTCCCCAGGGTGTGGGCCCTGACTGACCGTCCCGATCGTCCCCAGGGTCTGGGCACTGACTGACCGTCCCGATCGTCCCCAGGGTGTGGGGCCTGTCTGACCGTCCCGATCGTCCCCAGGGTCTGGGCCCTGACTGACCGTCCCGATCGTCCCCAGGGTCTGGGCCCTGACTGACCCTCTCGATCGTCCCCAGGGTGTGGGCCCTGACTGACCGTCCCGATCGTCCCCAGGGTCCGGGCCCTGACTGACCGTCCCGTTCGTCCCCAGGGTCTGGGCCCTGACTGACCCTCCCGATCGTCCCCAGGGTCTGGGCCCTGACTGACCGTCCCGATCGTCCCCAGGGTGTGGGCCCTGACTGACCGTCATGATCGTCCCCAGGGTGTGGGCCCTGACTGACCGTCTCGATCGTCCCCAGGGTCTGGGCCCTGACTGACCGTCCCGATCGTCCCCAGGGTGTAGGCCCTGACTGACCGTCCCGATCGTCCCCAGGGTGTGGGCCCTGACTGACCGTCCCGATCGTCCCCAGGGTCTGGGCCCTGACTGACCGTCCCGATCGTCCCCGGGGTCTGGGCCCTGACTGACCATCCCGATCGTCCCCAGGGTGGGCGCCCTGACTGACCGTCCCGATCGTCCCCAGGGTGTGGGCCCTGACTGACCGTCCCGATCGTCCCCAGGGTCTGGGCCCTGACTGACCGTCTCGATCGTCCCCAGGGTGTGGGCCCTGACTGACCCTCCCGATCGTCCCCAGGGTCTGGGCCCTGACTGACCGTCCCGATCGTCCCCAGGGTGTGGGCCCTGACTGACCGTCATGATCGTCCCCAGGGTGTGGGCCCTGACTGACAGTCCTGATCGTCCCCAGGGTCCGGGCCCTGACTGACCGTCCCGTTCGTCCCCAGGGTCTGGGCCCTGACTGACCCTCCCGATCGTCCCCAGGGTTTGGGCCCTGACTGACCGTCCCGATCGTCCCCAGGGTGTGGGCCCTGACTGACCGTCATGATCGTCCCCAGGGTGTGGGCCCTGACTGACCGTCCCGATCGTCCCCAGGGTCTGGGCCCTGACTGACCGTCCCGATCGTCCCCAGGGTGTAGGCCCTGACTGACCCTCCCGATCGTCCCCAGGGTCTGCGCCCTGACTGACCGTCTCGATCGTCCCCAGGGTCTGGGCCCTGACTGACCATCTCGATCGTCCCCAGGGTCTGGGCCCTGACTGACCGTCCCGATTGTCCCCAGGGTCTGGGCCCTGACTGACCGTCCCGATCGTCCCCAGGGTCTGTGCCCTGACTGACCGTCCCGATCGTCCCCAGGGTCTGGGCCCTGACTGACCCTCCCGATCGTCCCCGGGGTGTGGGCCCTGACTGACCCTCCCGATCGTCCCCAGGGTCTGGGCTCTGACTGACCCTCTCGATCGTCCCCAGAGTCTGGGCCCTGACTGACCCTCTCGATCGTCCCCAGGGTGTGGGCCCTGACTGACCCTCTCGATCGTCCCCAGGGTGTGGGCCCTGACTGACCGTCCCGATCATCCCCAGGGTCTGGGCTCTGACTGACCCTCTCGATCGTCCCCAGGGTCTGGGCCCTTACTGACCGTCCCGATCGTCCCCAGGGTGTGGGCCCTGACCGTCCCGATCGTCCCCAGGGTCTGGGCCCCGACTGACCGTCCCGATCGTCCCCAGGGTCTGGGCCCTGACTGACCCTCTCGATCATCCCCAGGGTGTGGGCCCTGACTGACCGTCTCGATCGTCCCCAAGGTGTGGGCCCTGACTGACCGTCCCGATCGTCCCCAGGGTGTGGGCCCTGACTGACCGTCCCGATCATCCCCAGGGTCTGGGCTCTGACTGACCCTCTCGATCATCCCCAGGGTGTGGGCCCTGACTGACCGTCTCGATCGTCCCCAAGGTGTGGGCCCTGACTGACCGTCCCGATCGTCCCCAGGGTGTGGGCCCTGACTGACCCTCTCGATCGTCCCCAGGGTGTGGGCCCTGACTGACCGTCCCGATCGTCCCCAGGGTGTGGGCCCTGACTGACCCTCTCGATCGTCCCCAGGGTGTGGGCCCTGACTGACCGTCCCGATCGTCCCAGGGTCTGGGCCCTGACTGACCGTCCCGATCGTCCCCAGGGTGTGGGCCCTGACTGACCCTCTCGATCGTCCCCAGGGTCTGGGCCCTGAATGACCCTCTCGATCGTCCCCAGGGTCTGGGCCCTGACTGACCCTCTCGATCGTCCCCAGAGTCTGGGCCCTGACTGACCGTCCCGATCGTCCCCAGGGTTTGGGCCCTGACTGACCCTCTCGATCGTCCCCAGAGACTGGGCCCTGACTGACCATCCCGATCATCCCCAGGGTCTAGGCCCTGACTGACCCTCTCGATCGTCCCAGGGTCTGGGCCCTGACTGACCGTCCCGAACGTCCCCAGGGTGTGTGCCCTGACTGACCGTCCCGATCGTCCCCAGGGTCTGGGCCCTGACTGACCGTCCCGAACGTCCCCAGGGTCTGGGCCCTGACTGACTGTCCCGATCGTCCCTAGGGTCTGGGCCCTGACTGACCGTCTCGATCTTCCCCAGGGTGTGGGCCCTGACTGACCCTCTCGATTGTCCCCAGGGTGTGGGCCCTGACTGACCGTCCCGATCGTCCCCAGGGTCTGGGCCCTGACTGACCGTCCCGATCGTCCCCAGGGTGTGGGCCCTGACTGACCGTCCCGATCGTCCCCAGGGTGTGGGCCCTGACTGACCCTCCCGATCGTCCCCAGGGTGTGGGCCCTGACTGACCGTCTCAATCTTCCCCAGGGTGTGGGCCCTGACTGACCGTCCCGATCATCCCCAGGGTGTGGGCCCTGACTGACCCTCCCGATCGTCCCCAGGGTGTGGGCCCTGACTGACCGTCCCGATCGTCCCCAGGGTGTGGGCCCTGACTGACCGTCCCGATCGTCCCCAGGGTGTGGGCCCTGACTGACCTTCCCGATCGTCCCCAGGGTCTGGGCCCTGACTGACCGTCCCGATCGTCCCCAGGGTCTGGGCCCTGACTGACCGTCCCGATCGTCCCCAGGTCTGGGCCCTGACTGACCGTCCCGATCGTCCCCAGGGTCTGGGCCCTGACTGACCGTCCCGATCGTCCCCAGGGTGTGGGCCCTGACTGACAGTCCCGATCGTCCCAGGGTCTGGGCCCTGACTGACCGTCCCGATCGTCCCCAGGGTCTGGGCCCTGACTGACCGTCCCGATCGTCCCCGGGGTCTGGGCCCTGACTGACCGTCCCGATCGTCCCCAGGGTGGGGGCCCTGACTGACCGTCCCGATCGTCCCCAGGGTCTGGGCCCTGACTGACCGTCTCGATCGTCCCCAGGGTGTGGGCCCTGACTGACCCTCCCGATCGTCCCCAGGGTCTGGGCCCTGACTGACCGTCCCGATCGTCCCCAGGGTGTGGGCCCTGACTGACCGTCATGATCGTCCCCAGGGTGTGGGCCCTGACTGACCCTCCCGATCGTCCCCAGGGTCTGGGCCCTGACTGACCGTCCCGATCGTCCCCAGGGTGTGGGCCCTGACTGACCGTCATGATCGTCCCCAGGGTGTGGGCCCTGACTGACCGTCCCGATCGTCCCCAGGGTCTGGGCCCTGACTGACCGTCCCGATCGTCCCCAGGGTGTAGGCCCTGACTGACCGTCCCGATCGTCCCCAGGGTGTGGGCCCTGACTGACCGTCCCGATCGTCCCCAGGGTTTGCGCCCTGACTGACCGTCTCGATCGTCCCCAGGGTCTGGGCCCTGACTGACCATCTCGATCGTCCCCAGGGTCTGGGCCCTGACTGACCGTCCCAATTGTCCCCAGGGTCTGGGCCCTGACTGACCCTTTCGATCGTCCCCAGGGTGTGGGCGCTAACTGACCGTACCGATCGTCCCCAGTGTGTGGGCACTGACTGACCCTCTCGATCGTCCCCAGGGTCTGGGCACTGACTGACCGTCCCGATCGTCCCCAGGGTCTGGGCTCTGACTGACCCTCTCGATCGTCCCCAGGGTGTGGGCCCTGACTGACCCTCTCGATCGTCCCCAGGGTGTGGGCCCTGACTGACCGTCCCGATCGTCCCCAGGGTCTGGGCCCTGACTGACCGTCCCGATCGTCCCCAGGGTGTGGGGCCTGTCTGACCGTCCCGATCGTCCCCAGGGTCTGGGCCCTGACTGACCGTCCCGATCGTCCCCAGGGTCTGGGCCCTGACTGACCCTCTCGATCGTCCCCAGGGTGTGGGCCCTGACTGACCGTCCCGATCGTCCCCAGGGTCCGGGCCCTGACTGACCGTCCCGTTCGTCCCCAGGGTCTGGGCCCTGACTGACCCTCCCGATCGTCCCCAGGGTCTGGGCCCTGACTGACCGTCCCGATCGTCCCCAGGGTGTGGGCCCTGACTGACCGTCATGATCGTCCCCAGGGTGTGGGCCCTGACTGACCGTCCCGATCGTCCCCAGGGTCTGGGCCCTGACTGACCGTCCCGATCGTCCCCAGGGTGTAGGCCCTGACTGACCGTCCCGATCGTCCCCAGGGTGTGGGCCCTGACTGACCGTCCCGATCGTCCCCAGGGTCTGGGCCCTGACTGACCGTCCCGATCGTCCCCGGGGTCTGGGCCCTGACTGACCATCCCGATCGTCCCCAGGGTGTGGGCCCTGACTGACCCTCTCGATCGTCCCCAGGGTGTGGGCCCTGACTGACCGTCCCGATCGTCCCCAGGGTGTGGGCCCTGACTGACCCTCTCGATCGTCCCCAGGGTGTGGGCCCTGACTGACCGTCCCGATCGTCCCAGGGTCTGGGCCCTGACTGACCTTCCCGATCGTCCCCAGGGTGTGGGCCCTGACTGACCCTCTCGATCGTCCCCAGGGTCTGGGCCCTGAATGACCCTCTCGATCGTCCCCAGGGTCTGGGCCCTGACTGACCCTCTCGATCGTCCCCAGAGTCTGGGCCCTGACTGACCGTCCCGATCGTCCCCAGGGTTTGGGCCCTGACTGACCCTCTCGATCGTCCCCAGAGACTGGGCCCTGACTGACCATCCCGATCATCCCCAGGGTCTAGGCCCTGACTGACCCTCTCGATCGTCCCAGGGTCTGGGCCCTCACTGACCGTCCCGATCGTCCCCAGGGTGTGTGCCCTGACTGACCGTCCCGATCGTCCCCAGGGTCTGGGCCCTGACTGACCGTCCCGAACGTCCCCAGGGTCTGGGCCCTGACTGACTGTCCCGATCGTCCCCAGGGTCTGGGCCCTGACTGACCGTCTCGATCTTCCCCAGGGTCTGGGCCCTGACTGACCGTCCCGAACGTCCCCAGGGTCTGGGCCCTGACTGACCGTCCCGATCGTTCCCAGGGTCTGGGCCCTGACTGACCGTCCCGATCGTCCCCAGGGTGTGGGCCCTGACTGACCATCCCGATCGTCCCCAGGGTGTGGGCCCTGACTGACCCTCCCGATCGTCCCCAGGGTGTGGGCCCTGACTGACCGTCTCAATCTTCCCCAGGGTGTGGGCCCTGACTGACCGTCCCGATCATCCCCAGGGTGTGGGCCCTGACTGACCCTCCCGATTGTCCCCAGGGTGTGGGCCCTGACTGACCGTCTCGATCGTCCCCAGGGTGTGGGCCCTGACTGACCGTCCCGATTGTCCCCAGGGTGTGGGCCCTGACTGACCTTCCCGATCGTCCCCAGGGTCTGGGCCCTGACTGACCGTCCCGATCGTCCCCAGGGTCTGGGCCCTGACTGACCGTCCCGATCGTCCCCAGGTCTGGGCCCTGACTGACCGTCCCGATCGTCCCCAGGTTCTGGGCCCTGACTGACCGTCACGATCGTCCCCAGGGTGTGGGCCCTGACTGACAGTCCCGATCGTCCCAGGGTCTGGGCCTTGACTGACCGTCCCGATCGTCCCCAGGGTCTGGGCCCTGACTGACCGTCCCGATCGTCCCCGGGGTCTGGGCCCTGACTGACCGTCCCGATCGTCCCCAGGGTGGGGGCCCTGACTGACCGTCCCGATCGTCCCCATGGTCTGGGCCCTGACTGACCGTCTCGATCGTCCCCAGGGTGTGGGCCCTGACTGACCCTCCCGATCGTCCCCAGGGTCTGGGCCCTGACTGACCGTCCCGATCGTCCCCAGGGTGTGGGCCCTGACTGACCGTCATGATCGTCCCCAGGGTGTGGGCCCTGACTGACCGTCCCGATCGTCCCCAGGGTCTGGGCCCTGACTGACCGTCCCGATCGTCCCCAGGGTGTAGGCCCTGACTGACCGTCCCGATCGTCCCCAGGCTCTGGGCCCTGACTGACCCTCCCGATCGTCCCCAGGGTGTGGGCCCTGACTGACCGTCCCGATCGTCCCCAGGCTGTGGGCCCTGACTGACCGTCCCGATCGTCCCCAGGGTCTGGGCTCTGACTGACCCTCTCGATCGTCCCCAGGGTGTGGGCCCTGACTGACCGGCCCGATCGTCCCCAGGGTCTGGGCCCTGACTGACCGTCCCGATCGTCCCCAGGGTCTGGGCCCTGTCTGACCGTCCCCAGGGTCTGGGCCCTGACTGACTGTCCCGATCGTCCCCATGGTGTGGGCCCTGACTGACCGTCCCAATCGTCCCCAGGGTGTGGGCCCTGACTGACCGTCCCGATCGTCCCCAGGGTCTGGGCCCTGACTGACCGTCCCGATCGTCTCCAGGGTCTGGGCCCTGACTGACCGTCACGATCGTCCCCAGGGTCTGGGCCCTGTCTGACCGTCCCGATCGTCCCCAGGGTCTGGGCCCTGACTGACCGTCCCGATCGTCCCCAGCGTGTGGGCCCTGACTGACCCTCTCGATCGTCCCCAGGGTCTGGGCCCTGACTGACCGTCCCGATCGTCCCCAGGGTCTGGGCCATGACTGACCGTCCCGATCGTCCCCAGAGTCTGCGACCTGACTGACCATCCCGATTGTCCCCAGGGTCTGGGCCCTACCTGACCGTCCCGATCGTCCCCAGGGTGTGGGCCCTGACTGACCGTCCCGATCGTCCCCAGGGTGTGGGCCCTGACTGACCCTCTCGATCGTCCCCAGGGTCTGGGCCCTGACTGACCCTCCTGATCGTCCCCAGGGTCTGGGCCCTGACTGACCGTCCCGATCGTCCCCAGGGTCTGGGCGCTGACTGACCCTCCCGATCGTCCCCAGGGTCTGGGCCCTGACTGACCGTCCCGATCGTCCCCATGGTGTGGGCCCTGACTGACCATCCCGATCGTCCCCAGGGTGTGGGCCCTGACTGACCGTCCCGATCGTCCCCAGGGTCTGGGCCCTGACTGACCGTCGGGGTTGTCCCAAGGGTCTGGGCCCTGACTGACCATCCTGATCGTCCCCAGGGTCTGGGCCCTGACTGACCGTCGCGATTGTGCCCCGTGTCTGGGCCCTGACTGACCGTCCTGATCGTCCCCAGGGCGTGTGCCCTGACTGACCGTCCCGATCGTCCCCAGGGTGTGGGCCCTGACTGACCGTCCCGATCGTCCCCAGGGTGTGGGCCCTCACTGACCGTCCCGATCGTCCCCAGGGTCTGGGCCCTGACTGACCCTCCCGATCGTCCCCAGGGTCTGGGCCCTGACTGACCCTCTCGATCGTCCCCAGGGTGTGGGCCCTGACTGACCGTCCCGATCGTCCCCAGAGTCTGGGACCTGACTGACCGTCCCGATCGTCCCCAGGGTCTGGGCCCTGACTGACCGTCCCGATCGTCCCCAGGGTGTGGGCCCTGACTGACCCCCTCGATCGTCCCCAGGGTCTGGGCCCTGACTGGCCATCCCGATCGTCCCCAGGGTCTGGGCCCTGACTGACCGTCCCGATCGTCCCCAGGGTGTGGGCCCTGACTGACCGTCCCGATCGTGCCCAGGGTGTGGGCCCTCACTGACCGTCCCGATCGTCCCCAGGGTCTGGGCTCTGACTGACCCTCCCGATCGTCCCCAGGGTCTGGGCCCTGACTGACCCTCCCGATCGTCCCCAGGGTCTGGGCCCTGACTGACCGTCCCGATCGTCCCCATGGTGTGGGCCCTGACTGACCATCCCGATCGTCCCCAGGGTGTGGGCCCTGACTGACCGTCCCGATCGTCCCCAGGGTCTGGGCCCTGACTGACCGTCGGGGTTGTCCCAAGGGTCTGGGCCCTGACTGACCGTCGCGATTGTCCCCAGTGTCTGGGCCCTGACTGACCGTCCTGATCGTCCCCAGGGTGTGGGCCCTGACTGACCGTCCCGATCGTCCCTAGGGTGTGGGCCCTGACTGACCGTCCCGATCGTCCCCAGGGTCTGGGCCCTGACTGACCGTCGCGATTGTCCCCAGTGTCTGGGCCCTGACTGACCGTCCTGATCGTCCCCAGGGTGTGGGCCCTGACTGACCGTCCCGATCGTCCCTAGGGTGTGGGCCCTGACTGACCGTCCCGATCGACGCCAGGGTCTGGGCCCTGACTGACCCTCTCGATCGTCCCCAGGGTGTGGGCCCTGACTGACCGTCCCAATCGTCCCCAGGGTGTGGGCCCTGACTGACTGTCCCAATCGTCCCCAGGGTGTGGGCCCTGACTGACCGTCCCGATCGTCCCCAGGGTCTGGGCCCTGACTGACCGTCCCGATCGTCCCCAGGGTGTGGGCCCTGACTGACCCTCCCGATCGTCCCCAGGGTCTGGGCCCTGACTGACTGTCCCGATCGTCCCCAGGGTGTGGGCCCTGACTGACCGTCCCGATCGTCCCCAGAGTCTTGGCCCTGACTGACCGTCCCGATCATCCCCAGGGTCTGGGCCCTGACTGACCATCTCGATCGTCCCCAGGGTCTGGGCCCTGACTGGCCGTCCCGATCGTCCCCAGGGTGTGGGCCCTGACTGACCGTCTCGATCGTCCCCAGGGTGTGGGCCCTGACTGACCGTCCCGATCGTCCCCAGAGTCTGGGACCTGACTGACCGTCCCGATCGTCCCCAGAGTCTGGGCCCTGACTGACCGTCCCGATCGTCCCCAGGGTGTGGGCCCTGACTGACCCCCTCGATCGTCCCCAGGGTCTGGGCCCTGACTGACCGTCCCGATCGTCCCCAGGGTGTGGGCCCTGACTAACCGTCCCGATCGTCCCCAGGGTGTGGGCCCTCACTGACCGTCCTGATCGTCCCCAGGGTGTGGGCCCTGACTGACCCTCTCGATCGTCCCCAGAGTCTGGGCCCTGACTGACCGTCCCGATCGTCCCCAGGGTGTGGGCCCTGACTGACCGTCCTGATCGTCCCCAGGGTCTGGGCCCTGACTGACCCTCCCGATCGTCCCCAGGGTCTGGGCCCTGACTGACCCTCCCGATCGTCCCCAGGGTCTGGGCCCTGACTGACCCTCCCGATCATCCCCAGGGTGTGGGCCCTGACTGACCGTCCCGATCGTCCCCAGGGTCTGGGCCCTGACTGACCGTCCCGATCGTCCCCAGGGTGTGGGCCCTGACTGACCGTCCTGATCGTCCCCAGGGTGTGGGCCCTGACTGACACTCTCGATCGTCCCCAGGGTCTGGGCCCTGACTGACCGTCTCGATCGTCCCCAGGGTGTGGGCCCTGACTGACCATCCCGATCGTCCCCAGGGTGTTGGCCCTGTCTGACCGTCCCGATCGTCCCCAGGGTGTGGGCCCTGACTGACCGTCCCGATCGTCCCCAGGGTGTGGGCCCTGACTGACCGTCCCGATCGTCCCCAGGGTGTGGGCCCTGACTGACCGTCCCGATCGTCCCCAGGGTCTGGGCCCTGACTGACCGTCCCGATCGTCCCCAGGGTCTGGGCCCTGACTGACCGTCCCGATCATCCCCAGGGTGTGGGCCTTGACTGACCGTCCCGATCGTCGCCAGGGTCTGGGCCCTGACTGACCGTCCCGATCGTCCCCAGGGTCTGGGCCCTGACTGACCGTCTCGATCGTCCCCAGGGTCTAGGCCCTGACTGACCGTCCCGATCGTCCCCAGGGTGTGGGCCCTGACTGACCGTCCCGATCGTCGCCAGGGTGTGGGCCCTGACTGACCGTCTCGATCGTCCCCAGGGTCTGAGCCCTGACTGACCGTCCCGATCGTCCCCAGGGTCTGGGTCCTGACTGACAGTCCCGATCGTCCCCAGGGTCTGGGCCCTGACTGACCGTCCCGATCGTCCCCAGGGTGTGGGCCCTGACTGACCGTCCCGATCGTCCCCAGGGTGTGGGCCCTGACTGACCGACCCGATCGTCCCCAGGGTGTGGGCCCTGACTGACCGTCCCGATCGTCCCCAGGGTCTGGGCCCTGACTGACCCTCCCGATCGTCCCCAGGGTCGGGGCCCTGACTGACCCTCCCGATCGTCCCCAGGGTCTGGGCCCTGACTGACCCTCCCGATCGTCCCCAGGGTGTGGGCCCTGACTGACCGTCCCGATCGTCCCCAGTGTCTGGGCCCTGACCGACCGTCCTGATCGTCCCCAGGGTGTGGACCCTGACTGACCGTCCTGATCGTCCCCAGGGTGTGGGCCCTGACTGACCGTCCTGATCGTCCGCAGGGTGTGGGCCCTGACTGACCGTCCCGATCGTCCCCAGGGTCTGGGCCCTGACTGACCGTCCCGATCGTCCCCAGGGTCTGGGCCCTGACTGACCGTCCCGATCGTCCCCAGGGTGTGGGCCCTGACTGACCGTCCTGATCGTCCCCAGGGTGTGGGCCCTGACTGACCCTCTCGATCGTCCCCAGGGTCTGGGCTCTGACTGACCCTCTTGATCGTCCCCAGGGTGTGGGCCCTGACTGACCGTCCCGATCGTCCCCAGGGTCCGGGCCCTGACTGACCGTCCCGTTCGTCCCCAGGGTCTGGGCCCTGACTGACCCTCCCGATCGTCCCCAGGGTCTGGGCCCTGACTGACCGTCCCGATCGTCCCCAGGGTGTGGGCCCTGACTGACCGTCATGATCGTCCCCAGGGTGTGGGCCCTGACTGACCGTCTCGATCGTCCCCAGGGTCTGGGCCCTGACTGACCGTCCCGATCGTCCCCAGGGTGTAGGCCCTGACTGACCGTCCCGATCGTCCCCAGGGTGTGGGCCCTGACTGACCGTCCCGATCGTCCCCAGGGTCTGGGCCCTGACTGACCGTCCCGATCGTCCCCGGGGTCTGGGCCCTGACTGACCATCCCGATCGTCCCCAGGGTGGGCGCCCTGACTGACCGTCCCGATCGTCCCCAGGGTCTGGGCCCTGACTGACCGTCTCGATCGTCCCCAGGGTGTGGGCCCTGACTGACCCTCCCGATCGTCCCCAGGGTCTGGGCCCTGACTGACCGTCCCGATCGTCCCCAGGGTGTGGGCCCTGACTGACCGTCATGATCGTCCCCAGGGTGTGGGCCCTGACTGACAGTCCTGATCGTCCCCAGGGTCCGGGCCCTGACTGACCGTCCCGTTCGTCCCCAGGGTCTGGGCCCTGACTGACCCTCCCGATCGTCCCCAGGGTTTGGGCCCTGACTGACCGTCCCGATCGTCCCCAGGGTGTGGGCCCTGACTGACCGTCATGATCGTCCCCAGGGTGTGGGCCCTGACTGACCGTCCCGATCGTCCCCAGGGTCTGGGCCCTGACTGACCGTCCCGATCGTCCCCAGGGTGTAGGCCCTGACTGACCCTCCCGATCGTCCCCAGGGTCTGCGCCCTGACTGACCGTCTCGATCGTCCCCAGGGTCTGGGCCCTGACTGACCATCTCGATCGTCCCCAGGGTCTGGGCCCTGACTGACCGTCCCGATTGTCCCCAGGGTCTGGGCCCTGACTGACCGTCCCGATCGTCCCCAGGGTCTGTGCCCTGACTGACCGTCCCGATCGTCCCCAGGGTCTGGGCCCTGACTGACCCTCCCGATCGTCCCCGGGGTGTGGGCCCTGACTGACCCTCCCGATCGTCCCCAGGGTCTGGGCTCTGACTGACCCTCTCGATCGTCCCCAGAGTCTGGGCCCTGACTGACCCTCTCGATCGTCCCCAGGGTGTGGGCCCTGACTGACCCTCTCGATCGTCCCCAGGGTGTGGGCCCTGACTGACCGTCCCGATCATCCCCAGGGTCTGGGCTCTGACTGACCCTCTCGATCGTCCCCAGGGTCTGGGCCCTTACTGACCGTCCCGATCGTCCCCAGGGTGTGGGCCCTGACCGTCCCGATCGTCCCCAGGGTCTGGGCCCCGACTGACCGTCCCGATCGTCCCCAGGGTCTGGGCCCTGACTGACCCTCTCGATCATCCCCAGGGTGTGGGCCCTGACTGACCGTCTCGATCGTCCCCAAGGTGTGGGCCCTGACTGACCGTCCCGATCGTCCCCAGGGTGTGGGCCCTGACTGACCGTCCCGATCATCCCCAGGGTCTGGGCTCTGACTGACCCTCTCGATCATCCCCAGGGTGTGGGCCCTGACTGACCGTCTCGATCGTCCCCAAGGTGTGGGCCCTGACTGACCGTCCCGATCGTCCCCAGGGTGTGGGCCCTGACTGACCCTCTCGATCGTCCCCAGGGTGTGGGCCCTGACTGACCGTCCCGATCGTCCCCAGGGTGTGGGCCCTGACTGACCCTCTCGATCGTCCCCAGGGTGTGGGCCCTGACTGACCGTCCCGATCGTCCCAGGGTCTGGGCCCTGACTGACCGTCCCGATCGTCCCCAGGGTGTGGGCCCTGACTGACCCTCTCGATCGTCCCCAGGGTCTGGGCCCTGAATGACCCTCTCGATCGTCCCCAGGGTCTGGGCCCTGACTGACCCTCTCGATCGTCCCCAGAGTCTGGGCCCTGACTGACCGTCCCGATCGTCCCCAGGGTTTGGGCCCTGACTGACCCTCTCGATCGTCCCCAGAGACTGGGCCCTGACTGACCATCCCGATCATCCCCAGGGTCTAGGCCCTGACTGACCCTCTCGATCGTCCCCAGAGACTGGGCCCTGACTGACCATCCCGATCATCCCCAGGGTCTAGGCCCTGACTGACCCTCTCGATCGTCCCCAGAGTCTGGGCCCTGACTGACCGTCCCGATCGTCCCCAGGGTCTGGGCCCTGACTGACCCTCTCGATCGTCCCAGGGTCTGGGCCCTGACTGACCGTCCCGAACGTCCCCAGGGTGTGTGCCCTGACTGACCGTCCCGATCGTCCCCAGGGTCTGGGCCCTGACTGACCGTCCCGAACGTCCCCAGGGTCTGGGCCCTGACTGACTGTCCCGATCGTCCCTAGGGTCTGGGCCCTGACTGACCGTCTCGATCTTCCCCAGGGTGTGGGCCCTGACTGACCCTCTCGATTGTCCCCAGGGTGTGGGCCCTGACTGACCGTCCCGATCGTCCCCAGGGTCTGGGCCCTGACTGACCGTCCCGATCGTCCCCAGGGTGTGGGCCCTGACTGACCGTCCCGATCGTCCCCAGGGTGTGGGCCCTGACTGACCCTCCCGATCGTCCCCAGGGTGTGGGCCCTGACTGACCGTCTCAATCTTCCCCAGGGTGTGGGCCCTGACTGACCGTCCCGATCATCCCCAGGGTGTGGGCCCTGACTGACCCTCCCGATCGTCCCCAGGGTGTGGGCCCTGACTGACCGTCCCGATCGTCCCCAGGGTGTGGGCCCTGACTGACCGTCCCGATCGTCCCCAGGGTGTGGGCCCTGACTGACCTTCCCGATCGTCCCCAGGGTCTGGGCCCTGACTGACCGTCCCGATCGTCCCCAGGGTCTGGGCCCTGACTGACCGTCCCGATCGTCCCCAGGTCTGGGCCCTGACTGACCGTCCCGATCGTCCCCAGGGTCTGGGCCCTGACTGACCGTCCCGATCGTCCCCAGGGTGTGGGCCCTGACTGACAGTCCCGATCGTCCCAGGGTCTGGGCCCTGACTGACCGTCCCGATCGTCCCCAGGGTCTGGGCCCTGACTGACCGTCCCGATCGTCCCCGGGGTCTGGGCCCTGACTGACCGTCCCGATCGTCCCCAGGGTGGGGGCCCTGACTGACCGTCCCGATCGTCCCCAGGGTCTGGGCCCTGACTGACCGTCTCGATCGTCCCCAGGGTGTGGGCCCTGACTGACCCTCCCGATCGTCCCCAGGGTCTGGGCCCTGACTGACCGTCCCGATCGTCCCCAGGGTGTGGGCCCTGACTGACCGTCATGATCGTCCCCAGGGTGTGGGCCCTGACTGACCCTCCCGATCGTCCCCAGGGTCTGGGCCCTGACTGACCGTCCCGATCGTCCCCAGGGTGTGGGCCCTGACTGACCGTCATGATCGTCCCCAGGGTGTGGGCCCTGACTGACCGTCCCGATCGTCCCCAGGGTCTGGGCCCTGACTGACCGTCCCGATCGTCCCCAGGGTGTAGGCCCTGACTGACCGTCCCGATCGTCCCCAGGGTGTGGGCCCTGACTGACCGTCCCGATCGTCCCCAGGGTTTGCGCCCTGACTGACCGTCTCGATCGTCCCCAGGGTCTGGGCCCTGACTGACCATCTCGATCGTCCCCAGGGTCTGGGCCCTGACTGACCGTCCCAATTGTCCCCAGGGTCTGGGCCCTGACTGACCCTTTCGATCGTCCCCAGGGTGTGGGCGCTAACTGACCGTACCGATCGTCCCCAGTGTGTGGGCACTGACTGACCCTCTCGATCGTCCCCAGGGTCTGGGCACTGACTGACCGTCCCGATCGTCCCCAGGGTCTGGGCTCTGACTGACCCTCTCGATCGTCCCCAGGGTGTGGGCCCTGACTGACCCTCTCGATCGTCCCCAGGGTGTGGGCCCTGACTGACCGTCCCGATCGTCCCCAGGGTCTGGGCCCTGACTGACCGTCCCGATCGTCCCCAGGGTGTGGGGCCTGTCTGACCGTCCCGATCGTCCCCAGGGTCTGGGCCCTGACTGACCGTCCCGATCGTCCCCAGGGTCTGGGCCCTGACTGACCCTCTCGATCGTCCCCAGGGTGTGGGCCCTGACTGACCGTCCCGATCGTCCCCAGGGTCCGGGCCCTGACTGACCGTCCCGTTCGTCCCCAGGGTCTGGGCCCTGACTGACCCTCCCGATCGTCCCCAGGGTCTGGGCCCTGACTGACCGTCCCGATCGTCCCCAGGGTGTGGGCCCTGACTGACCGTCATGATCGTCCCCAGGGTGTGGGCCCTGACTGACCGTCCCGATCGTCCCCAGGGTCTGGGCCCTGACTGACCGTCCCGATCGTCCCCAGGGTGTAGGCCCTGACTGACCGTCCCGATCGTCCCCAGGGTGTGGGCCCTGACTGACCGTCCCGATCGTCCCCAGGGTCTGGGCCCTGACTGACCGTCCCGATCGTCCCCGGGGTCTGGGCCCTGACTGACCATCCCGATCGTCCCCAGGGTGTGGGCCCTGACTGACCCTCTCGATCGTCCCCAGGGTGTGGGCCCTGACTGACCGTCCCGATCGTCCCCAGGGTGTGGGCCCTGACTGACCCTCTCGATCGTCCCCAGGGTGTGGGCCCTGACTGACCGTCCCGATCGTCCCAGGGTCTGGGCCCTGACTGACCGTCCCGATCGTCCCCAGGGTGTGGGCCCTGACTGACCCTCTCGATCGTCCCCAGGGTCTGGGCCCTGAATGACCCTCTCGATCGTCCCCAGGGTCTGGGCCCTGACTGACCCTCTCGATCGTCCCCAGAGTCTGGGCCCTGACTGACCGTCCCGATCGTCCCCAGGGTTTGGGCCCTGACTGACCCTCTCGATCGTCCCCAGAGACTGGGCCCTGACTGACCATCCCGATCATCCCCAGGGTCTAGGCCCTGACTGACCCTCTCGATCGTCCCAGGGTCTGGGCCCTCACTGACCGTCCCGATCGTCCCCAGGGTGTGTGCCCTGACTGACCGTCCCGATCGTCCCCAGGGTCTGGGCCCTGACTGACCGTCCCGAACGTCCCCAGGGTCTGGGCCCTGACTGACTGTCCCGATCGTCCCCAGGGTCTGGGCCCTGACTGACCGTCTCGATCTTCCCCAGGGTCTGGGCCCTGACTGACCGTCCCGAACGTCCCCAGGGTCTGGGCCCTGACTGACCGTCCCGATCGTTCCCAGGGTCTGGGCCCTGACTGACCGTCCCGATCGTCCCCAGGGTGTGGGCCCTGACTGACCATCCCGATCGTCCCCAGGGTGTGGGCCCTGACTGACCCTCCCGATCGTCCCCAGGGTGTGGGCCCTGACTGACCGTCTCAATCTTCCCCAGGGTGTGGGCCCTGACTGACCGTCCCGATCATCCCCAGGGTGTGGGCCCTGACTGACCCTCCCGATTGTCCCCAGGGTGTGGGCCCTGACTGACCGTCTCGATCGTCCCCAGGGTGTGGGCCCTGACTGACCGTCCCGATTGTCCCCAGGGTGTGGGCCCTGACTGACCTTCCCGATCGTCCCCAGGGTCTGGGCCCTGACTGACCGTCCCGATCGTCCCCAGGGTCTGGGCCCTGACTGACCGTCCCGATCGTCCCCAGGTCTGGGCCCTGACTGACCGTCCCGATCGTCCCCAGGTTCTGGGCCCTGACTGACCGTCACGATCGTCCCCAGGGTGTGGGCCCTGACTGACAGTCCCGATCGTCCCAGGGTCTGGGCCTTGACTGACCGTCCCGATCGTCCCCAGGGTCTGGGCCCTGACTGACCGTCCCGATCGTCCCCGGGGTCTGGGCCCTGACTGACCGTCCCGATCGTCCCCAGGGTGGGGGCCCTGACTGACCGTCCCGATCGTCCCCATGGTCTGGGCCCTGACTGACCGTCTCGATCGTCCCCAGGGTGTGGGCCCTGACTGACCCTCCCGATCGTCCCCAGGGTCTGGGCCCTGACTGACCGTCCCGATCGTCCCCAGGGTGTGGGCCCTGACTGACCGTCATGATCGTCCCCAGGGTGTGGGCCCTGACTGACCGTCCCGATCGTCCCCAGGGTCTGGGCCCTGACTGACCGTCCCGATCGTCCCCAGGGTGTAGGCCCTGACTGACCGTCCCGATCGTCCCCAGGCTCTGGGCCCTGACTGACCCTCCCGATCGTCCCCAGGGTGTGGGCCCTGACTGACCGTCCCGATCGTCCCCAGGCTGTGGGCCCTGACTGACCGTCCCGATCGTCCCCAGGGTCTGGGCTCTGACTGACCCTCTCGATCGTCCCCAGGGTGTGGGCCCTGACTGACCGGCCCGATCGTCCCCAGGGTCTGGGCCCTGACTGACCGTCCCGATCGTCCCCAGGGTCTGGGCCCTGTCTGACCGTCCCCAGGGTCTGGGCCCTGACTGACTGTCCCGATCGTCCCCATGGTGTGGGCCCTGACTGACCGTCCCAATCGTCCCCAGGGTGTGGGCCCTGACTGACCGTCCCGATCGTCCCCAGGGTCTGGGCCCTGACTGACCGTCCCGATCGTCTCCAGGGTCTGGGCCCTGACTGACCGTCACGATCGTCCCCAGGGTCTGGGCCCTGTCTGACCGTCCCGATCGTCCCCAGGGTCTGGGCCCTGACTGACCGTCCCGATCGTCCCCAGCGTGTGGGCCCTGACTGACCCTCTCGATCGTCCCCAGGGTCTGGGCCCTGACTGACCGTCCCGATCGTCCCCAGAGTCTGGGCCCTGACTGACCGTCCCGATCGTCCCCAGGGTGTGGACCCTGACTGACCCTCTCGATCGTCCCCAGAGTCTGGGCCCTGACTGGCCGTCCCGATCGTCCCCAGGGTCTGGGCCATGACTGACCGTCCCGATCGTCCCCAGAGTCTGCGACCTGACTGACCATCCCGATTGTCCCCAGGGTCTGGGCCCTACCTGACCGTCCCGATCGTCCCCAGGGTGTGGGCCCTGACTGACCGTCCCGATCGTCCCCAGGGTGTGGGCCCTGACTGACCCTCTCGATCGTCCCCAGGGTCTGGGCCCTGACTGACCCTCCTGATCGTCCCCAGGGTCTGGGCCCTGACTGACCGTCCCGATCGTCCCCAGGGTCTGGGCGCTGACTGACCCTCCCGATCGTCCCCAGGGTCTGGGCCCTGACTGACCGTCCCGATCGTCCCCATGGTGTGGGCCCTGACTGACCATCCCGATCGTCCCCAGGGTGTGGGCCCTGACTGACCGTCCCGATCGTCCCCAGGGTCTGGGCCCTGACTGACCGTCGGGGTTGTCCCAAGGGTCTGGGCCCTGACTGACCATCCTGATCGTCCCCAGGGTCTGGGCCCTGACTGACCGTCGCGATTGTGCCCCGTGTCTGGGCCCTGACTGACCGTCCTGATCGTCCCCAGGGCGTGTGCCCTGACTGACCGTCCCGATCGTCCCCAGGGTGTGGGCCCTGACTGACCGTCCCGATCGTCCCCAGGGTGTGGGCCCTCACTGACCGTCCCGATCGTCCCCAGGGTCTGGGCCCTGACTGACCCTCCCGATCGTCCCCAGGGTCTGGGCCCTGACTGACCCTCTCGATCGTCCCCAGGGTGTGGGCCCTGACTGACCGTCCCGATCGTCCCCAGAGTCTGGGACCTGACTGACCGTCCCGATCGTCCCCAGGGTCTGGGCCCTGACTGACCGTCCCGATCGTCCCCAGGGTGTGGGCCCTGACTGACCCCCTCGATCGTCCCCAGGGTCTGGGCCCTGACTGGCCATCCCGATCGTCCCCAGGGCGTGTGCCCTGACTGACCCTCTCGATCGTCCCCAGGGTCTGGGCCCTGACTGACCGTCCCGATCGTCCCCAGGGTGTGGGCCCTGACTGACCGTCCCGATCGTGCCCAGGGTGTGGGCCCTCACTGACCGTCCCGATCGTCCCCAGGGTCTGGGCTCTGACTGACCCTCCCGATCGTCCCCAGGGTCTGGGCCCTGACTGACCCTCCCGATCGTCCCCAGGGTCTGGGCCCTGACTGACCGTCCCGATCGTCCCCATGGTGTGGGCCCTGACTGACCATCCCGATCGTCCCCAGGGTGTGGGCCCTGACTGACCGTCCCGATCGTCCCCAGGGTCTGGGCCCTGACTGACCGTCGGGGTTGTCCCAAGGGTCTGGGCCCTGACTGACCGTCGCGATTGTCCCCAGTGTCTGGGCCCTGACTGACCGTCCTGATCGTCCCCAGGGTGTGGGCCCTGACTGACCGTCCCGATCGTCCCTAGGGTGTGGGCCCTGACTGACCGTCCCGATCGTCCCCAGGGTCTGGGCCCTGACTGACCGTCGCGATTGTCCCCAGTGTCTGGGCCCTGACTGACCGTCCCGATCGACGCCAGGGTCTGGGCCCTGACTGACCCTCTCGATCGTCCCCAGGGTGTGGGCCCTGACTGACCGTCCCAATCGTCCCCAGGGTGTGGGCCCTGACTGACTGTCCCAATCGTCCCCAGGGTGTGGGCCCTGACTGACCGTCCCGATCGTCCCCAGGGTCTGGGCCCTGACTGACCGTCCCGATCGTCCCCAGGGTGTGGGCCCTGACTGACCCTCCCGATCGTCCCCAGGGTCTGGGCCCTGACTGACTGTCCCGATCGTCCCCAGGGTGTGGGCCCTGACTGACCGTCCCGATCGTCCCCAGAGTCTTGGCCCTGACTGACCGTCCCGATCATCCCCAGGGTCTGGGCCCTGACTGACCATCTCGATCGTCCCCAGGGTCTGGGCCCTGACTGGCCGTCCCGATCGTCCCCAGGGTGTGGGCCCTGACTGACCGTCTCGATCGTCCCCAGGGTGTGGGCCCTGACTGACCGTCCCGATCGTCCCCAGAGTCTGGGACCTGACTGACCGTCCCGATCGTCCCCAGAGTCTGGGCCCTGACTGACCGTCCCGATCGTCCCCAGGGTGTGGGCCCTGACTGACCCCCTCGATCGTCCCCAGGGTCTGGGCCCTGACTGACCGTCCCGATCGTCCCCAGGGTGTGGGCCCTGACTAACCGTCCCGATCGTCCCCAGGGTGTGGGCCCTCACTGACCGTCCTGATCGTCCCCAGGGTGTGGGCCCTGACTGACCCTCTCGATCGTCCCCAGAGTCTGGGCCCTGACTGACCGTCCCGATCGTCCCCAGGGTGTGGGCCCTGACTGACCGTCCTGATCGTCCCCAGGGTCTGGGCCCTGACTGACCCTCCCGATCGTCCCCAGGGTCTGGGCCCTGACTGACCCTCCCGATCGTCCCCAGGGTCTGGGCCCTGACTGACCCTCCCGATCATCCCCAGGGTGTGGGCCCTGACTGACCGTCCCGATCGTCCCCAGGGTCTGGGCCCTGACTGACCGTCCCGATCGTCCCCAGGGTGTGGGCCCTGACTGACCGTCCTGATCGTCCCCAGGGTGTGGGCCCTGACTGACACTCTCGATCGTCCCCAGGGTCTGGGCCCTGACTGACCGTCTCGATCGTCCCCAGGGTGTGGGCCCTGACTGACCATCCCGATCGTCCCCAGGGTGTTGGCCCTGTCTGACCGTCCCGATCGTCCCCAGGGTGTGGGCCCTGACTGACCGTCCCGATCGTCCCCAGGGTGTGGGCCCTGACTGACCGTCCCGATCGTCCCCAGGGTGTGGGCCCTGACTGACCGTCCCGATCGTCCCCAGGGTCTGGGCCCTGACTGACCGTCCCGATCGTCCCCAGGGTCTGGGCCCTGACTGACCGTCCCGATCATCCCCAGGGTGTGGGCCTTGACTGACCGTCCCGATCGTCGCCAGGGTCTGGGCCCTGACTGACCGTCCCGATCGTCCCCAGGGTCTGGGCCCTGACTGACCGTCTCGATCGTCCCCAGGGTCTAGGCCCTGACTGACCGTCCCGATCGTCCCCAGGGTGTGGGCCCTGACTGACCGTCCCGATCGTCGCCAGGGTGTGGGCCCTGACTGACCGTCTCGATCGTCCCCAGGGTCTGAGCCCTGACTGACCGTCCCGATCGTCCCCAGGGTCTGGGTCCTGACTGACAGTCCCGATCGTCCCCAGGGTCTGGGCCCTGACTGACCGTCCCGATCGTCCCCAGGGTGTGGGCCCTGACTGACCGTCCCGATCGTCCCCAGGGTGTGGGCCCTGACTGACCGACCCGATCGTCCCCAGGGTGTGGGCCCTGACTGACCGTCCCGATCGTCCCCAGGGTCTGGGCCCTGACTGACCCTCCCGATCGTCCCCAGGGTCGGGGCCCTGACTGACCCTCCCGATCGTCCCCAGGGTCTGGGCCCTGACTGACCCTCCCGATCGTCCCCAGGGTGTGGGCCCTGACTGACCGTCCCGATCGTCCCCAGGGTCTGGGCCCTGACCGACCGTCCTGATCGTCCGCAGGGTGTGGGCCCTGACTGACCGTCCCGATCGTCCCCAGGGTCTGGGCCCTGACTGACCGTCTCGATCGTCCCCAGGGTCTGGGCCCTGACTGACCGTCCTGATCGTCCGCAGGGTGTGGGCCCTGACTGACCGTCCCGATCATCCCCAGGGTGTGGGCCCTGACTGACCCTCTCGATCGTCCCCAGGGTCTGGGCCCTGACTGACCGTCCCGATCGTCTCCAGGGACTGGGCCCTGACTGACCCTCCCGATCGTCCCCAGGGTCTGGGCCCTGAGTGACCCTCCCGATCGTCCCCAGCGTCTGGGCCCTGACTGACCGTCCCGATCGTCCCCAGGGTGTGGGCCCTGACTGACCGTCCCGATCCTCCCCAGGCTGTGGGCCCTGACTTACCGTCCCCAGGGTGTGGGCCCTGACTGACCGTCCCGATCGTCCCCAGGGTCTGGGCCCTGACTGACCGTCCCGATCGTCCCCAGGGTCTGGGCCCTGACTGACCGTCCCGATCGTCCCCAGGGTGTGGGCCCTGACTGACCCTCCCGATCGTCCCCAGGGTCTGGGCCCTGACTGACCGTCCCGATCGTCCCCAGGGTGTGGGCCCTGACTGACCCTCCCGATCGTTCCCAGGGTGTGGGCCCTGACTGACCCTCTCGATCGTCCCCAGGGTCTGGGCCCTGACTGACCGTCCCGATCGTCCCCAGGGTCTGGGCCCTGTCTGATCCTCTCGATCGTCCCCAGGGTCTGGGCCCAGACTGACCCTCTCGATCGTCCCCAGGGTCTGGGCCCTGACTGACCGTCCCGATCGTCCCCAGAGTCTGGGCCCTGACTGACCGTCCCGATCGTCCCCAGAGTCTGGGCCCTGACTGACCGTCCCGATCGTCCCCAGGGTGTGGGCCCTGACTGACCGTCCCGATCGTCCCCAGGGTCTGGGCCCTGACTGACCGTCCCGATCGTCCCCAGGGTGTGGGCCCTGACTGACCCTTTCGATCGTCCCCAGGGTATGGGCCCTGACTGACCCTCTCGATCGTCCCCAGAGTCTGGGCCCTGACTGACCGTCCCGATCGTCCCCAGGGTCTGGGCCCAGACTGACCGTCCCGATCGTCCCCACGGTGTGGGCCCTGACTGACCGTCCCGATCGTCCCCACGGTGTGGGCCCTGACTGACCGTCCCGATCGTCCCCAGGGTGTGGGCCCTGACTGACCCTCTCGATCGTCCCCAGAGTCTGGGCCCTGACTGACCGTCCCGATCATCCCCAGGGTCTGGGTCCTGACTGACCGTCTCGATCGTCCCCAGGGTCTGGGCCCTGACTGACCGTCCCGATCGTCCCCAGGGTGTGGGCCCTGACTGACCGTCTTGATCGTCCCCAGGGTCTGGGCCCTGACTGACCCTCTCCATCGTCCCCAGGGTGTGGGCCCTGACTGACCGTCCCGATCGTCCCCAGGGTGTGGGCCCTGACTGACCGTCCCGATCGTCCCCAGGGTCTGGGCCCTGACTGACCGTCCCGATCGTCCCCAGGGTCTGGGCCCTGACTGACCGTCCCGATCGTCCCCAGGGTCTGGGCCCTGACTGACCGTCCCGATCGTCCCCAGGGTGTGGGCCCTGACTGACCTTCCCGATCGTCCCCAGGGTGTGGGCCCTGACTGACCGTCCCGATCGTCCCCAGGGTCTGGGCCCTGACTGACCGTCCCGACCGTCCCCAGGGTGTGGGCCCTGACTGACCGTCCCGATCGTCCCCAGGGTCTGGGCCCTGACTGACCGTCCCGATCGTCCCCAGGGTCTGGGCCCTGACTGACCGTCCCGACCGTCCCCAGGGTCTGGGCCCTGACTGACCGTCCCGATCGTCCCCAGGGTCTGGGCCCTGACTGACCGTCCTGACCGTCCCCAGGGTCTGGGCCCTGACTGACCGTCCCGATCGCCCCCAGGGTCTGGGCCCTGACTGACCCTCTCCATCGTCCCCAGGGTGTGGGCCCTGACTGACCGTCCCGATCGTCCCCAGTGTGTGGGCCCTGACTGACCATCCCGATCATCCCCAGGGTCTGGGCCCTGACTGACCGTCCCGATCGTCCCCAGGGTCTGGGCCCTGACTGACCGTCCCGATCGTCTCCAGGGTCTGGGCCCTGACTGACCGTCCCGATCGTCCCCAAGGTCTGGGCCCTGACTGACCGTCCCGATAGTCCCCAGGGTCTGGGCCCTGACTGACCGTCCCGATCGTCCCCAGGGTCTGGGCCCTGACTCACCGTCCCGATCGTCCCCAGGGTGTGGGCCCTGACTGACCGTCCCGATCGTCCCCAGGGTGTGGGCCCTGACTGACCGTCCCGATCGTCCCCAGGGTGTGGGCCCTGACTGACCGTCCCGATCATCCCCAGGGTCTGGGCCCTGACTGACCGTCCCGATCGTCCCCAGGGACTGGGCCCTGACTGACCCTCCCGATCGTCCCCAGGGTCTGGGCCCTGAGTGACCCTCCCGATCGTCCCCAGCGTCTGGGCCCTGACTGACCGTCCCGATCGTCCCCAGGGTGTGGGCCCTGACTGACCGTCCCGATCCTCCCCAGGCTGTGGGCCCTGACTTACCGTCCCCAGGGTCTGGGCCCTGACTGACCGTCCCGATCGTCCCCAGGGTCTGGGCCCTGACTAACCGTCCCGATCGTCCCCAGGCTGTGGGCCCTGACTGACCGTCCCCAGGGTCTGGGCCCTGACTGACCCTCTCGATCATCCCCAGGGTCTGGGCCCTGACTGACCGTCCCGATCGTCCCCAGGGTGTGGGCCCTGACTGACCGTCCCGATCGTCCCCATGGTCTGGGCCCTGACTGACCGTCCTGATCATCCCCAGGGTCTGGGCCCTGACTGACCGTCCCGATCGTCCCCAGAGTCTGGGCCCTGACTGACCGTCTCGATCGTCCCCAGGGTGTGGGCCCTGACTGACCGTCCCGATCGTCCCCAGGGTCTGGGCCCTGACTGACCGTCTCGATCGTCCCCAGGGTGTGGGCCCTGACTGACCCTCTCGATCGTCCCCAGGGTCTGGGCCCTGACTGACTGTCCCGATCGTCCCCAGGGTGTGGGCCCTGACTGACCGTCCCGATCGTCCCCAGGGTCTGGGCCCTGACTGACCGTCCCGATCGTCCCCAGGGTGTGGGCCCTGACTGACCGTCCCGATCGTCCCCTGGGTGTGGGCCCTGACTGACCCTCCCGATCGTCCCCAGGGTCTGGGCCCTGACTGACCGTCCCGATCGTCCCCAGGGTGTGGGCCCTGACTGACCCTCCCGATCGTTCCCAGGGTGTGGGCCCTGACTGACCCTCTCGATCGTCCCCAGGGTCTGGGCCCTGACTGACCGTCCCGATCGTCCCCCGGGTCTGGGCCCTGTCTGACCCTCTCGATCGTCCCCAGGGTCTGGGCCCAGACTGACCCTCTCGATCGTCCCCAGGGTCTGGGCCCTGACTGACCGTCCCGATCGTCCCCAGAGTCTGGGCCCTGACTGACCGTCCCGATCGTCCCCAGAGTCTGGGCCCTGACTGACCGTCCCGATCGTCCCCAGGGTGTGGGCCCTGACTGACCGTCCCGATCGTCCCCAGGGTCTGGGCCCTGACTGACCGTCCCGATCGTCCCCAGGGTGTGGGCCCTGACTGACCCTTTCGATCGTCCCCAGGGTATGGGCCCTGACTGACCCTCTCGATCGTCCCCAGAGTCTGGGCCCTGACTGACCGTCCCGATCGTCCCCAGGGTCTGGGCCCAGACTGACCGTCCCGATCGTCCCCACGGTGTGGGCCCTGACTGACCGTCCCGATCGTCCCCACGGTGTGGGCCCTGACTGACCGTCCCGATCGTCCCCAGGGTGTGGGCCCTGACTGACCCTCTCGATCGTCCCCAGAGTCTGGGCCCTGACTGACCGTCCCGATCATCCCCAGGGTCTGGGTCCTGACTGACCGTCTCGATCGTCCCCAGGGTCTGGGCCCTGACTGACCGTCCCGATCGTCCCCAGGGTGTGGGCCCTGACTGACCGTCTTGATCGTCCCCAGGGTCTGGGCCCTGACTGACCCTCTCCATCGTCCCCAGGGTGTGGGCCCTGACTGACCGTCCCGATCGTCCCCAGGGTGTGGGCCCTGACTGACCGTCCCGATCGTCCCCAGGGTCTGGGCCCTGACTGACCGTCCCGATCGTCCCCAGGGTCTGGGCCCTGACTGACCGTCCCGATCGTCCCCAGGGTCTGGGCCCTGACTGACCGTCCCGATCGTCCCCAGGGTGTGGGCCCTGACTGACCTTCCCGATCGTCCCCAGGGTGTGGGACCTGACTGACCGTCCCGATCGTCCCCAGGGTCTGGGCCCTGACTGACCGTCCCGACCGTCCCCAGGGTCTGGGCCCTGACTGACCGTCCCGATCGTCCCCAGGGTCTGGGCCCTGACTGACCGTCCTGACCGTCCCCAGGGTCTGGGCCCTGACTGACCGTCCCGATCGTCCCCAGGGTCTGGGCCCTGACTCACCGTCCCGATCGTCCCCAGGGTGTGGGCCCTGACTGACCGTCCCGATCGTCCCCAGGGTGTGGGCCCTGACTGACCGTCCCGATCGTCCCCAGGGTGTGGGCCCTGACTGACCGTCCCGATCATCCCCAGGGTCTGGGCCCTGACTGACCGTCCCGATCGTCCCCAGGGTGTGGGCCCTGACTGACCGTCTCGATCGTCCCCAGGGTGTGGGCCCTGACTGACCGTCCCGATCATCCCCAGGGTCTGGGCCCTGACTGACCGTCCCGATCGTCCCCAGGGACTGGGCCCTGACTGACCCTCCCGATCGTCCCCAGGGTCTGGGCCCTGAGTGACCCTCCCGATCGTCCCCAGCGTCTGGGCCCTGACTGACCGTCCCGATCGTCCCCAGGGTGTGGGCCCTGACTGACCGTCCCGATCCTCCCCAGGCTGTGGGCCCTGACTTACCGTCCCCAGGGTCTGGGCCCTGACTGACCGTCCCGATCGTCCCCAGGGTCTGGGCCCTGACTGACCGTCCCGATCGTCCCCAGGCTGTGGGCCCTGACTGACCGTCCCCAGGGTCTGGGCCCTGACTGACCCTCTCGATCATCCCCAGGGTCTGGGCCCTGACTGACCGTCCCGATCGTCCCCAGGGTGTGGGCCCTGACTGACCGTCCCGATCGTCCCCATGGTCTGGGCCCTGACTGACCGTCCTGATCATCCCCAGGGTCTGGGCCCTGACTGACCGTCCCGATCGTCCCCAGAGTCTGGGCCCTGACTGACCGTCTCGATCGTCCCCAGGGTGTGGGCCCTGACTGACCGTCCCGATCGTCCCCAGGGTCTGGGCCCTGACTGACCGTCTCGATCGTCCCCAGGGTGTGGGCCCTGACTGACCCTCTCGATCGTCCCCAGGGTCTGGGCCCTGACTGACTGTCCCGATCGTCCCCAGGGTGTGGGCCCTGACTGACCGTCCCGATCGTCCCCAGGGTCTGGGCCCTGACTGACCGTCCCGATCGTCCCCAGGGTGTGGGCCCTGACTGACCGTCCCGATCGTCCCCTGGGTGTGGGCCCTGACTGACCCTCCCGATCGTCCCCAGGGTCTGGGCCCTGACTGACCGTCCCGATCGTCCCCAGGGTGTGGGCCCTGACTGACCCTCCCGATCGTTCCCAGGGTGTGGGCCCTGACTGACCCTCTCGATCGTCCCAGGGTCTGGGCCCTGACTGACCGTCCCGATCGTCCCCCGGGTCTGGGCCCCTGTCTGACCCTCTCGATCGTCCCCAGGGTCTGGGCCCAGACTGACCCTCTCGATCGTCCCCAGGGTCTGGGCCCTGACTGACCGTCCCGATCGTCCCCAGAGTCTGGGCCCTGACTGACCGTCCCGATCGTCCCCAGAGTCTGGGCCCTGACTGACCGTCCCGATCGTCCCCAGGGTGTGGGCCCTGACTGACCGTCCCGATCGTCCCCAGGGTCTGGGCCCTGACTGACCGTCCCGATCGTCCCCAGGGTGTGGGCCCTGACTGACCCTTTCGATCGTCCCCAGGGTATGGGCCCTGACTGACCCTCTCGATCGTCCCCAGAGTCTGGGCCCTGACTGACCGTCCCGATCGTCCCCAGGGTCTGGGCCCAGACTGACCGTCCCGATCGTCCCCACGGTGTGGGCCCTGACTGACCGTCCCGATCGTCCCCACGGTGTGGGCCCTGACTGACCGTCCCGATCGTCCCCAGGGTGTGGGCCCTGACTGACCCTCTCGATCGTCCCGGGGGGGGGGGGGGGGGGGGGGCCGGGAGGTCGGGGGGGGGGGCCCTGACTGACCGTCCCGATCATCCCCAGGGTCTGGGTCCTGACTGACCGTCTCGATCGTCCCCAGGGTCTGGGCCCTGACTGACCGTCCCGATCGTCCCCAGGGTGTGGGCCCTGACTGACCGTCTTGATCGTCCCCAGGGTCTGGGCCCTGACTGACCCTCTCCATCGTCCCCAGGGTGTGGGCCCTGACTGACCGTCCCGATCGTCCCCAGGGTGTGGGCCCTGACTGACCGTCCCGATCGTCCCCAGGGTCTGGGCCCTGACTGACCGTCCCGATCGTCCCCAGGGTCTGGGCCCTGACTGACCGTCCCGATCGTCCCCAGGGTCTGGGCCCTGACTGACCGTCCCGATCGTCCCCAGGGTGTGGGCCCTGACTGACCTTCCCGATCGTCCCCAGGGTGTGGGCCCTGACTGACCGTCCCGATCGTCCCCAGGGTCTGGGCCCTGACTGACCGTCCCGACCGTCCCCAGGGTGTGGGCCTGACTGACCGTCCCGATCGTCCCCAGGGTCTGGGCCCTGACTGACCGTCCCGATCGTCCCCAGGGTCTGGGCCCTGACTGACCGTCCCGACCGTCCCCAGGGTCTGGGCCCTGACTGACCGTCCCGATCGTCCCCAGGGTCTGGGCCCTGACTGACCGTCCTGACCGTCCCCAGGGTCTGGGCCCTGACTGACCGTCCCGATCGCCCCCAGGGTCTGGGCCCTGACTGACCCTCTCCATCGTCCCCAGGGTGTGGGCCCTGACTGACCGTCCCGATCGTCCCCAGTGTGTGGGCCCTGACTGACCATCCCGATCATCCCCAGGGTCTGGGCCCTGACTGACCGTCCCGATCGTCCCCAGGGTCTGGCCCTGACTGACCGTCCCGATCGTCTCCAGGGTCTGGGCCCTGACTGACCGTCCCGATCGTCCCCAAGGTCTGGGCCCTGACTGACCGTCCCGATCGTCCCCAGGGTCTGGGCCCTGACTCACCGTCCCGATCGTCCCCAGGGTGTGGGCCCTGACTGACCGTCCCGATCGTCCCCAGGGTGTGGGCCCTGACTGACCGTCCCGATCGTCCCCAGGGTGTGGGCCCTGACTGACCGTCCGATCATCCCCAGGGTCTGGGCCCTGACTGACCGTCCCGATCGTCCCCAGGGACTGGGCCCTGACTGACCCTCCCGATCGTCCCCAGGGTCTGGGCCCTGAGTGACCCTCCCGATCGTCCCCAGCGTCTGGGCCCTGACTGACCGTCCCGATCGTCCCCAGGGTGTGGGCCCTGACTGACCGTCCCGATCCTCCCCAGGCTGTGGGCCCTGACTTACCGTCCCCAGGGTCTGGGCCCTGACTGACCGTCCGATCGTCCCCAGGGTCTGGGCCCTGACTGACCGTCCCGATCGTCCCCAGGCTGTGGGCCCTGACTGACCGTCCCCAGGGTCTGGGCCCTGACTGACCCTCTCGATCATCCCCAGGGTCTGGGCCCTGACTGACCGTCCCGATCGTCCCCAGGGTGTGGGCCCTGACTGACCGTCCCGATCGTCCCCATGGTCTGGGCCCTGACTGACCGTCCTGATCATCCCAGGGTCTGGGCCCTGACTGACCGTCCCGATCGTCCCAGAGTCTGGGCCCTGACTGACCGTCTCGATCGTCCCCAGGGTGTGGGCCCTGACTGACCGTCCCGATCGTCCCCAGGGTCTGGGCCCTGACTGACCGTCTCGATCGTCCCCAGGGTGTGGGCCCTGACTGACCCTCTCGATCGTCCCCAGGGTCTGGGCCCTGACTGACTGTCCCGATCGTCCCCAGGGTGTGGGCCCTGACTGACCGTCCCGATCGTCCCCAGGGTCTGGGCCCTGACTGACCGTCCCGATCGTCCCCAGGGTGTGGGCCCTGACTGACCGTCCCGATCGTCCCCTGGGTGTGGGCCCTGACTGACCCTCCCGATCGTCCCCAGGGTCTGGGCCCTGACTGACCGTCCCGATCGTCCCCAGGGTGTGGGCCCTGACTGACCCTCCCGATCGTTCCCAGGGTGTGGGCCCTGACTGACCCTCTCGATCGTCCCCAGGGTCTGGGCCCTGACTGACCGTCCCGATCGTCCCCCGGGTCTGGGCCCTGTCTGACCCTCTCGATCGTCCCCAGGGTCTGGGCCCAGACTGACCCTCTCGATCGTCCCCAGGGTCTGGGCCCTGACTGACCGTCCCGATCGTCCCCAGAGTCTGGGCCCTGACTGACCGTCCCGATCGTCCCCAGAGTCTGGGCCCTGACTGACCGTCCCGATCGTCCCCAGGGTGTGGGCCCTGACTGACCGTCCCGATCGTTCCCAGGGTCTGGGCCCTGACTGACCGTCCCGATCGTCCCCAGGGTGTGGGCCCTGACTGACCCTTTCGATTGTCCCCAGGGTATGGGCCCTGACTGACCCTCTCGATCGTCCCCAGAGTCTGGGCCCTGACTGACCGTCCCGATCGTCCCCAGGGTCTGGGCCCAGACTGACCGTCCCGATCGTCCCCACGGTGTGGGCCCTGACTGACCGTCCCGATCGTCCCCACGGTGGGGGCCCTGACCTGACCGTCCCGATCGTCCCCAGGGTGTGGGCCCTGACAGACCCTCTCGATCGTCCCCAGAGTCTGGGCCCTGACTGACCGTCCCGATCATCCCCAGGGTCTGGGTCCTGACTGACCGTCTCGATCGTCCCCAGGGTCTGGGCCCTGACTGACCTTCCCGATCGTCCCCAGGGTGTGGGCCCTGACTGACCGTCTTGATCGTCCCCAGGGTCTGGGCCCTGACTGACCCTCTCCATCGTCCCCAGGATGTGGGCCCTGACTGACCGTCCCGATCGTCCCCAGGGTGTGGGCCCTGACTGACCTTCCCGATCGTCCCCAGGGTGTGGGCCCTGACTGACCGTCCCGATCGTCCCCAGGGTCTGGGCCCTGACTGACCGTCCCGATCGTCCCCAGGGTGTGGGCCCTGACTGACCGTCCCGATCGTCCCCAGGGTCTGGGCCCTGACTGACCGTCTTGATCGTCCCCAGGGTGTGGGCCCTGACTGACCTTCCCGATCGTCCCCAGGGTCTGGGCCCTGACTGACTGTCCCGATCGTCCCCAGGGTCTGGGCCCTGACTGACCGTCTCGATCTTCCCCAGGGTGTGGGCCCTGACTGACCCTCTCGATTGTCCCCAGGGTGTGGGCCCTGACTGACCGTCCCGATCGTCCCCAGGGTCTGGGCCCTGACTGACCGTCCCGATCGTCCCCAGGGTCTGGGCCCTGACTGACCGTCCCGATCGTCCCCAGGGTGTGGGCCCTGACTGACCCTCCCGATCGTCCCCAGGGTGTGGGCCCTGACTGACCGTCCCGATCGTCCCCAGGGTCTGGGCCCCTGACTGACCGTCCCGATCGTCCCCCAGGGTGTGGGCCCTGACTGACCGTCCCGATCGTCCCCAGGGTGTGGGCCCTGACTGACCGTCCCGATCGTCCCCAGGGTGTGGGCCCTGACTGACCATCCTGATTGTCCCCAGGGTCTGGGCCCTGATTGACCGTCCCGATCGTCCCCAGGGTCTGGGCCCTGACTGACCCTCCCGATCGTCCCCAGGGTGTGGGCCCTGACTGACCGTCCCGATCGTCCCCAGGGTCTGGGCCCTGACTGACCGTCCCGATCGTCCCCAGGGTTTGGGCCCTGACTGACCCTCTCGATCGTCCCCAGAGACTGGGCCCTGACTGACCATCCCGATCATCCCCAGGGTCTAGGCCCTGACTGACCCTCTCGATCGTCCCAGGGTCTGGGCCCTGACTGACCGTCCCGATCGTCCCCCAGGGTGTGTGCCCTGACTGACCGTCCCGATCGTCCCCAGGGTCTGGGCCCTGACTGACCGTCCCGAACGTCCCCAGGGTCTGGGCCCTGACTGACTGTCCCGATCGTCCCCAGGGTCTGGGCCCTGACTGACCGTCTCGATCTTCCCAGGGTCTGGGCCCTGACTGACCGTCCCGAACGTCCCCAGGGTCTGGGCCCTGACTGACCGTCCCGATCGTTCCCAGGGTCTGGGCCCTGACTGACCGTCCCGATCGTCCCCAGGGTGTGGGCCCTGACTGACCGTCCCGATCGTCCCCAGGGTGTGGGCCCTGACTGACCTCCGATCGTCCCCAGGGTGTGGGCCCTGACTGACCGTCTCAATCTTCCCCAGGGTGTGGGCCCTGACTGACCGTCCCGATCATCCCCAGGGTGT
>NW_027310824.1:32500-45102 GCF_047496795.1 Chiloscyllium punctatum | reverse complement strand
AGAGAGAGTGTGTGTGTGTGATTGAGAGAGAGTGTGTGTGTGTGTGTGATTGAGAGAGTGGTGTGTGTGTGATTGAGAGAGAGTGTGTGTGTGTGATTGAGAGAGAGTGTGTGTGTGTGTGTGATTGAGAGAGTGTGTGTGTGTGATTGAGAGAGAGTGTGTGTGTGTGATTGAGAGAGAGTGTGTGTGTGTGATTGAGAGAGAGTGTGTGTGTGTGTGTGAAAGTGAGAGAGAGAGTGTGTGTGTGTGAAAGGGAGAGAGAGTGTGTGTGTGAGAGGGAGAGAGAGTGTGTGTGAGAGGGAGAGAGAGTGTGTGTGAGAGGGAGAAAGAGTGCGTGTGTCTGTGAGAGGGAGAGAGAGTGTGTGTGTCTGTGAGAGGGAGAGAGAGTGTGTGTGTCTGTGAGAAGGAGAGAGTGTGTGTGTGAGAGGGAGAGTGAGTGTGTGTGTGTGATTGAGAGAGAGTGTGTGTGTGATTGAGAGAGAGTGTGTGTGTGTGTGAAATGGAGAGAGTGTGTGTGTGAGAGGGAGAGAGAGTGTGTGTGAGAGGGAGAGAGAGTGTGTGTGAGAGGGAGAGAGAGTGTGTGTGAGAGGGAGAGAGTGTGTGTGAGAGGGAGAGAGAGTGTGTGTCTGTGAGAGCGAGAGAGAGAGTGTGTGTCTGTGAGAGGGAGAGAGAGTGTGTGTGTCTGTGAGAGGGAGAGAGAGTGTGTGTGTCTGTGAGAGGGAGAGTGAGTGTGTGTGTGTGTCTGTGAGAGGGAGAGTGAGTGTGTGTGTGTGTTTGAGAGGGAGTGTGTGTGTGATTGAGAGAGTGTGTGTGTGTGAGAGAGTGTGTGTGTGTGAGAGGGAGTGCTGTGTGTGAAAGGGAGAGAGAGTGTGTGTGTGAGAGGGAGAGAGAATGTGTGTGTGAGAGGGAGAGAGAATGTCTGTGAGATGGGGGAGAGAGAGTGTGTGTGTGAGAGGGAGAGTGAGTGTGTGTGTGAGAGGGAGAGTGAGTGTGTGTGAGAGGGAGTGTGTGTGTGAGAGGGAGAGAGAATGTGTGTGTGAGAGGGAGAGAGAATGTGTGTGTGAGAGGGACAGAGAAGGTGTGTGTGAGATGGGGGAGAGAGTGTGTGTGAGAGGGAGAGAGTGTGTGTGTGTCTGTGAGAGGGAGAGAGAGTGTGTGTGAGAGGGAGAGTGAGTGTGTGTGTGTGTTTGAGAGGGAGTGTGTGTGTGATTGAGAGAGTGTGTGTGTGTGTGTGAGAGAGTGTGTGTGTGTGTGTGAGAGAGTGAGTGTGTGTGAGAGGGAGAGAGAGTGTGTGTGTGAGAGGGAGAGAGAGTGTGTGAGAGGGAGAGAGAGTGTGTGTGTGTGTGTGAGAGGGAGAGAGAGTGTGTGTGTGTGTGAGAGGGAGAGAGAGTGTGTGTGTGTGTGAGAGGGAGAGAGAGTGTGTGTGAGAGGGAGAGAGAGTGTGTGTGAGAGGGAGAGAGAGTGTGTGTGAGAAAGTGGGAGAAGTGTGTGTGTGAGAGGGGCAGAGAGTGTGTGTGAGAGGGGGAGAGAGTGTGTGTGTGAGAGGGGGAGAGAGTGTGTGTGTGAGAGGGGGAGAGAGTGTGTGTGTAAGAGGGAGAGAGAGTGTGTGTGTGAGAGGGAGAGTGTGTGTGAAAGGGAGAGAGAGTGTGTGTGTGAGAGGGAGAGCGAATGTGTGTCTGTGAGAGGGAGAGAGCGTGTGTCTGTGAGAGGGAGAGAGAGAGTGTGTGTGTGAGAGGGAGAGAGAGAGTGTGTGTGTGAGAGGGAGAGTGAGTGTGTGTGAGAGGGAGTGTGTGTTTGTGAGTGAGAGTGTGTGTGTGAGTGAGAGTGAGAGTGTGTGTGTGAGAGTGATAGCGTGTGTGTGAGAGAGAGAGAGTGTGTGTGTGTGAGAGAGGGGGAGAGAGTATGTGTGTGAGAGGGAGAGCGAATGTGTGTCTGTGAGAGGGAGAGAGTGTGTGTCTGTGAGAGGGAGAGAGAGTGTGTGTGTGAGAGGGAGAGCGAATGTGTGTCTGTGAGAGGGAGAGAGAGTGTGTGTGTGAGAGGGAGAGCGAATGTGTGTCTGTGAGAGGGAGAGAGTGTGTGTCTGTGAGACGGAGAGAGAGAGTGTGTGTGTGAGAGGGAGAGAGAGAGTGTGTGTGTGAGAGGGAGAGAGAGAGAGTGTGTGAGAGAGGGAGAGAGAGAGTGTGTGTATGAGAGGGAGAGTGAGTGTGTGTGAGAGGGAGTGGAAGAGAGAGTGTGTGTGAGAGGGAGAGTGAGTGTGTGTGAGAGGGAGTGGAAGAGTGAGTGTCTGTGAGAGGGAGAGTGAGTGTGTGTGAGAGGGAGTGGAAGAGTGAGTGTCTGTGAGAGGGAGAGTGAGTGTGTGAGAGAGGGGGAGAGAGTGTGTGTGAGATGGAGAGACTGTGTGTGTGTGTGTGATAGAGAGAGGGTGAGTGTGATTGAGAGAGAGGGTGAGTATGATTGAGAGAGAGGGTGAGTGTGATTGAGAGAGAGGGTGAGTGTGATTGAGAGAGAGGGTGAGTGTGATTGAGAGAAAGGGTGAGTGTGATTGAGAGAGTGTGTATGTGTGATTGAGAGAGAGAGTGTGTGTGTGTGTGATTGAGAGAGTGTGTGTGTGTGTGTGATTGAGAGAGAGTGTGTGTGTGTGTGATTGAGAGAGAGTGTGTGTGTGTGTGATTGAGAGAGAGTGTGTGTGTGTGATTGAGAGAGAGTGTGTGTGTGTGATTGAGAGAGAGTGTGTGTGTGTGTGTGTGTGAAAGTGAGAGAGAGTGTGTGTGTGTGTGAAAGGGAGAGAGAGTGTGTGTGTGAGAGGGAGAGAGAGTGTGTGTGTGTGAGAGGGAGAGAGAATGTGTGTGTGAGATGAGGGAGAGAGAATGTGTGTGTGAGATGGGGGAGAGAGAGTGTGTGTGTCTGTGAGAGGGAGAGAGAGTGTGTGTGAGAGGGAGAGAGAGAGTGTGTGTGTGAGAGGGAGAGAGAGAGAGTGTGTGTGTGAGAGGGAGAGAGAGAGAGTGTGTGTGTGAGAGGGAGAGAGAGAGTGTGTGTGTGAGAGGGAGAGAGAGAGTGTGTGTGTGAGAGGGAGAGAGAGTGTGTGTGTGAGAGGGAGAGTGAGTGTGTGTGAGAGGGAGTGGAAGAGTGAGTGTGTGTGAGAGGGAGTGGAAGAGAGAGTGTGTGTGAGAGGGAGAGTGAGTGTGTGTGAGAGGGAGAGTGAGTGTGTGTAAGAGGGAGAGTGAGTGTGTGTGTGTGTGAGAGGGAGAGAGAGAGTGTGTGTGTGAGAGGGAGAGTGAGTGTGTGTGAGAGGGAGTGGAAGAGAGAGTGTGTGTGAGAGGGAGAGTGAGTGTGTGTGAGAGGGAGAGTGAGTGTGTGTAAGAGGGAGAGTGAGTGTGTGTGAGAGGGAGAGTGAGTGTGTTTAAGAGGGAGAGTGAGTGTGTGTGAGAGGGAGAGTGAGTGTGTGTGAGAGGGAGTGGAAGAGAGAGTGTGTGTGAGAGGGAGAGTGAGTGTGTGTGAGAGGGAGAGTGAGTGTGTGTAAGAGGGAGAGTGAGTGTGTGTGAGAGGGAGAGTGAGTGTGTGTGAGAGGGAGTGGAAGAGAGAGTGTGTGTGAGAGGGAGAGTGAGTGTGTGTGAGAGGGAGAGTGAGTGTGTGTGAGAGGGAGTGAGTGTGTGTAAGAGGGAGAGTGAGTGTGTGTGAGAGGGAGAGGGAGAGAGAGTGTGTGTGAGATTGACAAAGTGTGTGTGAGAGAGGGGGACAGAGTGTGTGTGATGGAGAGACTGTGTGTGTGTGATAGAGAGAGGGTGAGAGTGATTGAGAGAGAGGGTGAGTGTGATTGAGAGAGAGTGTGTGTGTGTGATTGAGAGAGTGTGTGTATGTGTGATTGAGAGAGAGTGTGTGTGTGTGTGATTGAGAGAGAGTGTGTGTGTGTGATTGAGAGAGAGTGTGTGTGTGTGATTGAGAGAGAGTGTGTGTGTGTGATTGATTGAGAGAGAGTATGTGTGTGTGTGTGAAAGTGAGAGAGAGTGTGTGTGAGAGGGAGAGAGTGTGTGTGTGTCTGTGAGAGGGAGAGTGAGTGTGTGTGTGTGTTTGAGAGGGAGTGTGTGTGTGATTGAGAGAGTATGTGTGTGTGTGTGAGAGAGTGAGTGTGTGTGAGAGGGAGAGAGAGTGTGTGTGAGAGGGAGAGAGAGTGTGTGAGTGTGTGTGAGAGGGAGAGAGAGTGTGTGTGTGTGTGTGAGAGGGAGAGAGAGTGTGTGTGTGTGTGAGAGGGAGAGAGAGTGTGTGTGTGTGTGAGAGGGAGAGAGAGTGTGTGTGAGAGGGAGAGAGAGTGTGTGTGTGAGAGGGGGAGAGGGTGTGTGTGTGAGAGGGGGAGAGGGTGTGTGTGTGAGAGGGGGAGAGAGTGTGTGTGTAAGAGGGAGAGAGAGTGTGTGTGAGAGAGAGTGTGTGTGTGTGAGTGAGAGTGTGTGTTTGTGAGTGAGAGTGTGTGTGTGTGTGTGAGAGTGACAGAGAGAGTGTGTGTGTGAGAGTGAGAGTGTGTGTGTGAGAGTGATAGTGTGTGTGTGATTGAGAGAGAGTGTGTGTGTGTGAGAGAGGGGGAGAGAGTATGTGTGTGAGAGGGAGAGCGAATGTGTGTGTGTGAGAGGGAGAGCGAATGTGTGTCTGTGAGAGGGAGAGAGAGAGTGTGTGTGTGAGAGGGAGAGAGAGAGTGTGTGTGTGAGAGGGAGAGAGAGAGTGTGTGTGTGAGAGGGAGAGTGAGTGTGTGTGAGAGGGAGTGTGTGTTTGTGAGTGACAGTGAGAGTGTGTGTGTGAGTGACAGAGAGAGTGTGTGTGTGAGAGTGAGAGTGTGTGTGTGAGAGTGATAGCGTGTGTGTGAGAGGGAGAGAGAGAGTGTGTGTGTGAGAGAGGGGGAGAGAGTATGTGTGTGAGAGGGAGAGCGAATGTGTGTCTGTGAGAGGGAGAGAGTGTGTGTCTGTGAGAGGGAGAGAGAGAGTGTGTGTGTGAGAGGGAGAGCGAATGTGTGTCTGTGAGAGGGAGAGAGTGTGTGTCTGTGAGAGAAAGAGAGAGTGTGTGTGTGAGAGGGAGAGAGAGAGTGTGTGTGTGAGAGGGAGAGAGAGAGAGTGTGTGAGAGAGGGAGAGAGAGTGTGTGTGTGAGAGGGAGAGTGAGTGTGTGTGAGTGGGAGTGGAAGAGAGAGTGTGTGTGAGAGGGAGAGTGAGTGTGTGTGAGAGGGAGTGGAAGAGTGAGTGTCTGTGAGAGGGAGAGTGAGTGTGTGTGAGAGGGAGTGGAAGAGTGAGTGTCTGTGAGAGGGAGAGTGAGTGTGTGAGAGAGGGGGAGAGAGTGTGTGTGAGAGAGGGGGGAGAGAGTGTGTGAGATGGAGAGACTGTGTGTGTGTGTGTGATAGAGAGAGGTGAGTGTGATTGAGAGAGACGGTGAGTGTGATTGAGAGAGAGGGGTGAGTGTGATTGAGAGAGAGGGTGAGTGTGATTGAGAGAAAGGGTGAGTGTGATTGAGAGAGTGTGTATGTGTGATTGAGAGAGAGAGTGTGTGTGTGTGTGATTGAGAGAGTGTGTGTGTGTGTGATTGAGAGAGAGTGTGTGTGTGTGTGATTGAGAGAGAGTGTGTGTGTGTGTGATTGAGAGAGAGAGTGTGTGTGTGATTGAGAGAGAGTGTGTGTGTGTGTGTGAAAGTGAGAGAGAGTGTGTGTGTGTGAAAGTGAGAGAGAGTGTGTGTGTGTGAAAGGGAGAGAGAGTGTGTGTGTGTGTGATTGAGAGAGAGTGTGTGTGTGTGTGATTGAGAGAGAGTGTGTGTGTGTGTGATTGTGAGTGAGTGTGTGTGTGTGTGTGAAAGTGAGAGAGAGTGTGTGTGTGTGAAAGTGAGAGAGGTGTGTGTGTGTGAAAGGGAGAGAGAGTGTGTGTGTGAGAGGGAGTGAGAGAGTGTGTGTGTGAGTGGGAGAGAGAGAGTGTGTGTGTGAGAGGGAGAGAGAGAGAGTGTGTGAGAGAGGGAGAGAGAGAGAGAGTGTGTGTGAGAGGGAGAGTGAGTGAGTGTGTGAGAGAGGGAGAGAGAGAGTGTGTGTGTGAGAGGGAGAGTGAGTGTGTGTGTGAGGGAGTGGAGAGAGAGTGTGTGTGAGAGGGAGAGTGAGTGTGTGTGAGAGGGGTGGAAGAGAGAGTGTGTGTGAGAGGGAGAGTGAGTGTGTGTGAGGGGAGTGGAAGAGAGAGTGTGTGTGATTGTGAGAGAGTGTGTGTGTGAAAGGGAGAGTGAGGTGTGTGTGTGTGAAAGGGAGAGAGAGTGTGTGTGTGTGAAAGGGAGAGAGAGTGTGTGTGTGTGAAAGGGAGAGAGAGTGTGTGTGTGTGAAAGGGAGAGAGAGTGTGTGTGTGAGAGGGAGAGAGAATGTGTGTGTGAGAGGGAGAGAGAGTGTGTGTGTGAGATGGGGGAGAGAGTGTGTGTGTGTGAGGGGAGAGAGTGTGTGTGTGTGTCTGTGAGAGGAGTGAGAGTGTGAGTGAGAGGGAGAGTGAGTGTGTGTGTGAGAGGGAGAGTGAGTGTGTGTGTGTGTTTGAGAGGGAGTGTGTGTGTGATTGAGAGAGTGTGTGTGTGTGAAGGGAGAGAGAGTGTGTGTGTGTGAAAGGGAGAGAGAGTGTGTGTGTGTGAAGGGAGAGAGAGTGTGTGTGTGGTGAGAGGGAGAGAGAGAGTGTGTGTGTGAGGGGAGAGTGAGTGTGTGTGAGAGGGAGTGGAAGAGAGAGTGTGTGAGAGGGAGTGTGAGTGTGTGTGAAGGGAGTGTGAGTGTGTGTAAGGGGGAGTGTGTGTGTGTGAGTGGGAGAGGAGTGTGTGTGAGATTGACAAAGTGTGTGAGAGAGGGGGGACAGAGTGTGTGTGATGGAGAGACTGTGTGTGTGTGATAGAGAGAGGGTGAGAGTGATTGAGAGAGAGGGTGAGAGTGATTGAGAGAGAGGGTGAGTGTGATTGAGAGAGAGGGTGAGTGTGATTGAGAGAGGAGGGTGAGTGTGATGAGAGAGAGTGTGTGTGTGTGATTGAGAGAGTGGTGTGTATGTGTGATTGAGAGAGAGTGTGTGTGTGTGTTGAGAGAGAGTGTGTGTGTGTGATTGAGAGAGAGTGTGTGTGTGTGTTGAGAGAGAGTGTGTGTGTGTGTGATTGAGGAGGGGTGTGTGTGTGTGTGATTGGAGGAGTGTGTGTGTGTGAGGGAGTGAGAGTGTGTGTGTGTGAAAGGGAGAGAGAGTGTGGTGTGTGTGAAAGGGGAGAGAGTGTGGTGTGTGAGAGGGAGAGAGAATGTCTGTGTGAGATGGGGGGAGAGAGTGGGTGTGTGTGAGAGGGGAGAGTGTGTGTGTGTCTGTGAGAGGGAGAGAGAGTGTGAGTGAGAGTGAGTGTGTGTGTGAGAGGGAGAGTGAGTGTGTGGTGTGTGTTTGAGAGTGAGTGTGTGTGTTTGAGAGTGAGTGTGTGTGTGTGAGAGGGAGAGAGATTGTGTGTGAGAGGGAGAGTGTGTGTGTGAGAGGGAGAGTGTGTGTGTGAGAGGGAGGTGTGTGTGTGAGAGGGGAGTGTGTGTGTGAGAGGGAGGTGTGTGTGTGTGAGGGAGTGTGTGTGTGTGAGAGGGAGAGTGTGTGAGTGAGTGGGAGTGTGAGTGAGTGTGTGTGTGTTTGAGAGGGAGTGTGTGTGTGATTGAGAGAGTGTGTGTGTGAGAGAGAGTGTGTGTGTGTGAGAGGGAGAGTGTGTGTGAGAGGGAGAGAGAGTGTGTGTGTCTGTGAGAGGAGAAAGACTGTGTGTGTCTGTGAGAGGGAGAGAGAATGTGTGTGTCTGTGAGAGGGAGAGAGAGAGTGTGGTGAGAGAGTGTGTGGGTGTGTGAGAGGGAAAGTGAGTGTGTGTGAGAGAGAGAGTGTGTGTGAGAGAGAGAGTGTGTGTGAGAGAGAGAGAGTGTGAGAGAGAGTGTGTGTGTGAGAGAGAGTGTGTGTGTTAGAGGGAGAGTGAGTGTGTGTAAGAGGGAGAGTGAGTGTGTGTGAGAGGGAGGGAGAGTGAGTGTGTGTGAGAGGGAGGGAGAGTGAGTGTGTGTGAGAGGGAGAGAGAGTGTGTGTGTCTGTGAGAGGGAGAGAGAGAGTGTGTGTGTGTGTGAGAGGGAGAGAGAGAGTGTGTGTGTGTGTGAGAGGGAGAGAGAGAGTGTGTGTGTGTGTGAGAGGGAGAGAGAGAGTGTGTGTGTGAGAGGGAGAGAGAGAGTGTGTGTGTGAGAGGGAGAGAGAGAGTGTGTGTGTGAGAGGGAGAGAGAGAGTGTGTGTGAGAGGGAGAGAGAGTGTGTGTGTGTGAGAGGGAGAGTGAGGGGTGTGTGTGTGAGGGAGAGAGTGTGTGTGAGAGGGAGTGTGAGTGTGTGTGAGAGGGAGAGGAAGAGAGAGTGTGTGTGAGAGGGAGAGGGGGGAGAGAGGTGTGTGTGAGTTGAAGAATGTGTGTGAGAGAGGGGGAGAGAGTGTGTGTGAGAGACGGGGAGAGAGTGTGTGTGAGAGAGGGGGAGAGAGTGTGTGTGATGGAGAGACAGTGTGTGTGTGTGATAGAGAGAGGGTGACTGTGATTGAGAGATAGTGTGTGTGACTGAGAGAGAGTGTGTGTGTGTGATTGAGAGAGTGTGTGTGTGAGAGGGAGAGAGAGTGTGTGTGTGAGAGGGAGAGAGAGTGTGTGTGTGAGAGGGAGAGAGAGTGTGTGTGTGTGTGATAGAGGGTGAGTGTGATTGAGAGAGAGGGTGAGTGTGATTGAGAGAGAGGGTGAGTGTGATTGAGAGAGAGGGTGAGTGTGTTGAGAGAGAGGGTGAGTGTGATTGAGAGAGTGTGTGTATGTGTGATTGAGAGAGAGTGTGTGTGATTGAGAGAGAGTGTGTGTGTGTGTGATGTGAGAGAGTGAGTGTTGATGAGTGAGTGTGTGTGTGTGGTGATGAGAGAGAGTGTGTGTGTGTGTGATTGAGAGGAGTGTGTGTGTGTGTGAGTGAGAGGTGGTGTGTGTGTGTGTGGTGTGTGTGTGTGTGTTGAGAGAGAGTGTGTGTGTGTGTGATTGAGAGAGAGTGTGTGTGTGTGATTGAGAGGGGTGTGTGTGTGTGTGATTGGGGGGGGGGGGTGGGTGTGTGTGGGGGGGGGGTGTGTGTGTGTGGTTGGGAGAGTGTGTGTGTGTGTTGAGAGGAGTGTGTGTGTGTGGTGAGGGGGTGTGTGTGTGTGGTGTGGGGTGTGGGTGTGTGTGGGAGGGAGGAGGGTGTGTGTGTGTGTGGAAGGGGGAGGAGTGTGTGTGTGAGGGGGTGGGTGTGTGTGTGTGGTGAGGGGGTGAGGGTGTGTGTGTGGTGGGGAGAGGAATGTGTGTGTGTGTTGGGGGAGAGGAGTGTGTGTGTGAGGGGGAGGGGAGAGGTGTGTGTGTGAGGGGGAGGTGAGTGTGTGTGAGAGGGAGTGGAGAGTGGGTGTGTGTGGAGGGGGGTGAGTGTGTGTGTGGGGAGAGAGAGTGAGTGTGTGTGTGAGGGGAGAGTGAGTGTGTGTGAGAGGGAGAGGGAGAGAGAGTGTGTGTGAGATTGACAAAGTGTGTGTGAGAGAGGGGGACTGAGTGTGTGTGATGGAGAGACAGTGTGTGTGTGTGTGATAGAGAGAGGGTGAGAGTGATTGAGAGAGAGGGTGAGTGCGATTGAGAGAGTGTGTGTATGTGTGATTGAGAGAGAGTGTGTGTGTGTGATTGAGAGAGAGTGTGTGTGTGTGTGATTGAGAGAGAGTGAGAGTGATTGAGAGAGTGTGTGTGTGTGTGATTGAGAGAGAGTGTGTGTGTGTGTGATTGAGAGAGAGTGTGTGTGTGTGTGAGAGAGAGAGTGTGTGTGCGTGTGATTGAGGAGAGTGTGTGTGTGTGATTGAGAGAGAGTGTGTGTGTGTGTGATTGAGAGAGAGTGTGTGTGTGTGATTGAGAGAGAGTGTGGTGTGTGTGTGATGAGAGAGAGTGTGTGTGTGTGATGAGAGAGAGTGTGTGTGTGTGATTGAGAGAGAGTGTGTGTGTGTGTTTGAGAGAGTGTGTGTGTGTGTGTGAAAGTGAGAGAGAGTGTGTGTGTGTGTGAATGGGAGAGAGAGTGTGTGTGTGAGAGGGAGAGAGAGTGTGTGTGTGAGTGGGAGAGAGAATGTGTGTGTGTGAGGGAGAGAGATGTGTGTGTGTGAGTTGGGGGGAGAGTGTGGTGTGTGTGAGGGGAGGTGGAGTGTGTGTGTGTGTGAGGGGTGTGGAGAGTGAGTGTGTGTGAGAGGGAGAGTGGGGTGTGTGTGAGTGGGAGAGTGAGTGTGTGTGAGAGGGAGAGTGAGTGTGTGTGTGAGGGAGTGGGTGTGAGAGTGTGTGTGAGATTGATAAAGTGTGTGTGAGAGAGGGGGACAGAGTGTGTGTGATGGAGAGACAGTGTGTGTGTGTGATAGAGAGAGGGTGAGAGTGATTGAGAGAGAGGGTGAGAGTGATTGAGAGAGAGGGTGAGAGTGATTGAGAGAGAGGGTGAGTGTGATTGAGAGAGAAGGTGAGTGTGATTGTGAGAGTGTGTGTATGTGTGATTGAGAGAGAGTGTGTGTGTGTGATTGAGAGAGAGTGTGTGTGTGTGATTGAGAGAGAGTGTGTGTGTGTGTGTGAAAGTGAGAGAGAGTGTGTGTGTGTGTGTAAGGGAGAGAAAGTGTGTGTGAGAGGGAGAGAGAGTGTGTGTGTGAGAGGGAGAGAGAATGTGTGTGTGAGATGAGGGAGAGAGAATGTGTGTGTGGAGATGGGGGAGAGTGAGTGTGTGTGTCTGTGAGAGGAGAGAGAGTGTGTGTGAGAGGGAGAGAGAGAGTGTGTGTGTGAGAGGGAGTGTGAGTGTGTGTTGAGAGGGAGTGGAAGAGAGAGTGTGTGTGTGAGGGAGAGTGTGTGTGTGTGAGAGGGAGTGGAAGGAGAGTGTGTGTGAGGGGAGTGTGGAGTGTGTGTGAGAGGGAGAGTGAGTGTGTGTGAGAGGGAGTGTGGTGTGTGTGAGAGAGTGAGTGAGTGTGTGTGAGAGGGAGAGTGAGTGTGTGTGAGAGGGAGAGGGAGAGAGAGTGTGTGTGAGATTGACAAGTGTGTGTGTGAGAGAGGGGGACAGAGTGTGTGTGATGGAGAGACAGTGTGTGTGTGTGTGATAGAGAGAGGGTGAGAGTGATTGAGAGAGAGGGTGAGTGTGATTGAGAGAGAGGGTGAGTGTGATTGAGAGTGAGGGTGAGTGTGATTGAGAGAGAGGGTGAGTGTGATTGAGAGAGAGTGTGTGTGTGTGATTGAGAGAGTGTGTGTGTGTGATTGAGAGAGTGTGTGTGTGTGATTGAGAGAGTGTGTGTGTGTGATTGAGAGAGTGTGTGTTATGTGTGATTGAGAGAGAGTGTGTGTGTGTGATTGAGAGAGCGTGTGTGTGTGATTGTGAGAGAGCGTGTGTGTGTGATTGTGAGAGAGCGTGTGTGTGTGATTGAGAGAGAGTGTGTGTGTGTGTGAAAGGGAGAGAGGAGGTGTGTGTGTGAGAGGGAGAGAGAGTGTGTGTGTGAGAGGAGAGAGTGTGTGTGTGAGAGGGGGAGAGTGTGTGTGTGAGAGGGAGAGAGAGTGTGTGTGAGAGGGAGAGAGAGTGTGTGGGGTCTGTGAGAGGGAGAGAGAGTGTGTGTGTCTGTGAGAGGGAGAAAGAGTGTGTGTGTCTGTGAGAAGGAGAGAGTGTGTGTGTGAGAGGGAGAGTGAGTGTGTGTGTGTGTTGAGAGGGAGTGTGTGTGTGATGAGAGAGTGTGTGGTGAGAGAGTGTGTGTGTGTGAGAGGGAGAGTGAGTGTGTGTGAGAGAGTGTGTGTGAAAGGGAGAGAGAGTGTGTGTGTGAGAGGGAGAGAGAATGTGTGTGTGAGAGGGAGAGAGAGAATGTCTGTGTGAGATGGGGGAGAGAGAGTGTGTGTGTGAGAGGGAGAGAGTGTGTGTGTGTCTGTGAGAGGGAGAGAGAGTGTGTGTGAGAGGGAGAGAGATTGTGTGTGAGAGGGAGAGTGAGTGTGTGTGTGTGTTTGAGAGGGAGTGTGTGTGTGATTGAGAGAGTGTGTGTGTGTGTGAGAGAGAGAGTGTGTGTGTGTGTGAGAGAGAGAGTGTGTGTGAGAGGGAGAGAGAGTGTGTGTGAGAGGGAGAGAGAGTGTGTGTGAGAGGGAGAGAGTGTGTGTGTGAGAGGGAGAGAGAGTGTGTGTGTGTGTGAGAGGGAGAGAGAGTGTGTGTGTGTGTGAGAGGGAGAAAGACTGTGTGTGTGTTAGAGGGAGAAAGAGTGTGTGTGTCTGTGAGAGGGAGAGAGTGTGCGTGTGTGTGAGAGAGTGTGTGTGTGTGTGAGAGAGTGTGTGTGTGTGAGAGGGAAAGTGAGTGTGTGTGAGAGAGAGAGTGTGTGTGAGAGAGAGAGTGTGTGTGAGAGAGAGAGTGTGTGTGAGAGGGAGAGTGAGTGTGTGTGAGAGGGAGAGTGAGTGTGTGTTAGAGGGAGAGTGAGTGTGTGTGAGAGGGAGAGTGAGTGTGTGTGAGAGGGAGAGAGAGTGTGTGTGTCTGTGAGAGGGAGAGAGAGAGTGTGTGTGTGTGAGAGGGAGAGAGAGAGTGTGTGTGTGTGAGAGGGAGAGAGAGAGTGTGTGTGTGAGAGGGAGAGAGAGA
>NW_027310824.1:22500-27500 GCF_047496795.1 Chiloscyllium punctatum | reverse complement strand
AGTGTGTGTGTGAAAGGGAGAGAGAGTGTGTGTGTGTGAAAGGGAGAGAGAGTGTGTGTGTGTGAAAGGGAGAGAGAGTGTGTGTGTGTGAAAGGGAGAGAGAGTGTGTGTGTGAAAGGGAGAGAGAGTGTGTGTGTGAGAGGGAGAGAGAATGTGTGTGTGAGAGGGAGAGAGAATGTCTGTGTGAGATGGGGGAGAGAGAGTGTGTGTGTGAGAGGGAGAGAGTGTGTGTGTGTCTGTGAGAGGGAGAGTGAGTGTGTGTGTGAGAGGGAGAGTGAGTGTGTGTGTGAGAGTGAGTGTGTGTGTGTGTTTGAGAGGGAGTGTGTGTGTGATTGAGAGAGTGTGTGTGTGAGAGAGTGTGTGTGTGAGAGAGTGTGTGTGTGAGAGGGAGAGTGTGTGTGAGAGGGAGAGAGAGTGTGTGTGTGTGTGAGAGGGAGAGAGAGTGTGTGTGTCTGTGAGAGGGAGAGAGAGTGTGTGTGTCTGTGAGAGGGAGAGAGAGTGTGTGTGAGAGGGAGAGAGAGTGTGTGTGAGAGGGAGAGTGAGTGTGTGTGAGAGGGAGAGGAAGAGAGAGTGTGTGTGAGAGGGAGAGTGAGGGTGTGTGTGTGAGGGAGAGAGTGTGTGTGAGAGGGAGTGTGAGTGTGTGTGAGAGGGAGAGGAAGAGAGAGTGTGTGTGAGAGGGAGAGAGAGTGTGTGTGAGATTGAAAGAGTGTGTGTGAGAGAGGGGGAGAGAGTGTGTGTGATGGAGAGACAGTGTGTGTGTGTGATAGAGAGAGGGTGAGTGTGATTGAGAGAGAATGTGTGTGTGTGACTGAGGGAGAGTGTGTGTGTGTGATTGAGAGAGAGTGTGTGTGAGAGGGAGAGAGAGTGTGTGTGTGAGAGGGAGAGAGTGTGTGTGTGAGAGGGAGAGAGTGTGTGTGTGAGATGGAGAGAGTGTGTGTGTGAGAGGGAGAGCGAGTGTGTGTGTGTGTGTGTTTGAGAGGGAGAGTGAGAGAGTGTGTGTGTGAGAGGGAGAGTGAGTGAGTGCGTGTGAGAGGGAGAGTGAGTGAGTGTGTGTGAGAGGGAGAGTGAGTGAGTGTGCGTGAGAGGGAGAGTGAGTGAGTGTGTGTGAGAGGGAGAGAGAGTGTGTGTGTGTGAGAGAGGGAGAGTGAGTGTGTGTGTCTGTGAGAGGGAGAGTGTGTGTGTCTGAGAGAGGGAGAGAGAGTGTGTGTGTCTGTGAGAGGGAGAGAGAGTGTGTGTGTCTGTGAGAGGGAGAGAGAGTGTGTGTGTCTGTGAGAGGGAGAGAGAGTGTGTGTGTCTGTGAGAGGGAGAGAGAGTGTTTGTGTGAGAGGGAGAGAGTGTTTGTGTGAGAGGGAGAGAGTGTGTGTGTGAGAGGGAGGGAGAAAGTGTGTGTGTGAGAGGGAGAGAGAGTGTGTGTGTCTGTGAGAGGGAGAGAGAGAGTGAGTGTGTGAGAGGGAGAGAAAGAGTGAGTGTGTGTGAGAGGGAGAGAGAGTGTGTGTGTCTGTGAGAGGGAGAGAGAGTGTGTGTGTCTGTGAGAGGGAGAGAGTGAGTGCGTGTGAGAGGGAGAGTGAGTGTGTGTGAGATTGAGAGTGTGTGTTTGAGAGAGTGAGTGAGAGTGTGTGTGATGGAGAGGGAGTGTGTGTGTGTGTGATGGAGAGGGAGTGTGTGTGTGTGATGGAGAGGGAGTGTGTGTGTGTGATTGAGAGAGAGTGTGTGTGTGATTGAGAGTAAGTGTGTCTGTGAGAGGGAGAGTGAGTGTGTGTGTGGGAGAGGGAGAGAGTGTGTGTGAGAGGGAGAGAGAGTGTGTGTGTGAGAGGGAGAGAGAGTGTGTGTGTGATGGAGAGGGAGTAAGTGTGTCTGTGAGAGGGAGAGGAAGAGAGAGTGTGTGAGAGGGAGAGTGAGTGTGTGTGAGAGGGAGAGGGAGAGAGAGTGTGTGTGAGATTGAGAGAGTGTGTGTGAGAGAGGGGGAGAGAGTGTGTGTGAGAGAGGGGGAGAGAGTGTGTGTGATGGAGAGACAGTGTGTGTGTGTGTGTGATAGAGAGAGGGTGAGTGTGATTGAGAGAGAGGCTGAGTGTGATTGAGAGAGAGGCTGAGTGTGATTGAGAGAGAGTCTGTGTGTGTGATTGAGAGAGTGTGTGTATGTGTGATTGAGAGAGAGTGTGTGTGTGTGATTGAGAGAGAGTGTGTGTGTGTGTGAGTGAGAGAGAGTGTGTGTGTGATTGAGAGAGTGTGTGTGTGTGAAAGGGAGAGAGAGTGTGTGTGTGTGAAAGGGAGAGAGAGTGTGTGTGTGTGAAAGGGAGAGAGAGTGTGTGTGTGTGAAAGGGAGAGAGAGTGTGTGTGTGAAAGGGAGAGAGAGTGTGTGTGTGAAAGGGAGAGAGAGTGTGTGTGTGAAAGGGAGAGAGAGTGTGTGTGTGAAAGGGAGAGAGAGTGTGTGTGTGAGAGGGGAGAGAGAGTGTGTGTGTGAGAGGGAGAGAGAATGTCTGTGTGAGAGGGAGAGAGAATGTCTGTGTGAGATGGGGGAGAGAGAGTGTGTGTGTGAGAGGGAGGGAGAGAGAATGTCTGTGTGAGATGGGGAGAGAGAGTGTGTGTGAGAGAGGGAGAGAGTGTGTGTGTGTCTGTGAGAGGGTGAGAGAGTGTGTGTTTGAGAGGGAGTGTGTGTGTGATTGAGAGAGTGTGTGTGTGAGAGAGTGTGTGTGTGTGAGAGGGAGAGAGAGTGTGTGTGAGAGGGAGAGAGAGTGTGTGTGAGAGGGAGAGAGAGTGTGTGTGTCTGTGAGAGGGAGAGAAAGTGTGTGTCTGTGAGAGGGAGAGAGAGTGTGTGTGTCTGTGAGAGCGACAGAGAGTGTGTGTGTCTGTGAGAGGGAGAAAGAGTGTGTGAGAGAGGGGGAGAGAGTGTGTGTGATGGAGAGACAGTGTGTGTGTGTGATAGAGAGAGGGTGAGTGTGTGATTGAGAGAGTGTGTGTGTGAGAGGGAGAGAGAGTGTGTGTGTGAGAGGGAGAGAGAGTGTGTGTGTGAGAGGGAGAGAGAGTGTGTGTGTGAGAGGGAGAGAGAGTGTGTGTGTGAGAGGGAGAGAGAGTGTGTGTGTGAGAGGGAGAGAGTGTGTGTGTGTGAGAGGGAGAGAGAGTGTGTGTGTGAGAGGGAGAGAGTGTGTGTGTGTGAGAGGGGAGAGAGTGTGTGTGTGAGATGGAGAGAGTGTGTGTGTGAGAGGGAGAGTGTGTGTGTGTGTTTGAGAGTGAGTGTGTGTGTGTGTGTGTTTGAGAGGAAGTGTGTGTGTGAGAGAGAGTGTGTGTGTGAGAGGGAGAGAGATTGTGTGTGAGAGGGAGAGTGAGTGTGTGTGTGTTTGAGAGGGAGTGTGTGTGTGATTGAGAGAGTGTGTGTGTGAGAGAGAGTGAGTGTGTGTGAGAGAGAGAGTGTGTGTGAGAGGGAGAGAGAGTGTGTGAGAGGGAGAGAGAGACTGTGTGTGAGAGAGTGAGTGTGTGTGAGAGGGAGAGTGAGTGTGTGTGAGAGGGAGAGTGAGTGTGTGTGAGAGGGAGAGTGAGTGTGTGTGAGAGGGAGAGTGAGTGTGTGTGAGAGGGGAGAGAGAGTGTGTGTGACAGGGAGAGAGAGTGTGTGTGAGAGGGAGAGAGAGTGTGTGTCTGTGAGAGGGAGAGAGAGAGTGTGTCAGTGAGAGGGAGAGAGAGAGTGTGTCTGTGAGAGGGAGAGAGAGTGTGTGTGTGTGAGGGAGAGAGTGTGTGTGAGAGGGAGTGTGAGTGTGTGTGAGAGGGAGAGGAAGAGAGAGTGTGTGTGAGAGGGAGAGGGATAGAGAGTGTGTGTGAGATTGAAAGAGTGTGTGTGAGAGAGGGGGAGAGAGTGTGTGTGATGGAGAGACAGTGTGTGTGTGTGATAGAGAGAGGGGTGAGTGTGATTGAGAGAGAGAGGGTGAGTGTGATTGAGAGAGAGAGGGTGAGTGTGATTGAGAGAGAGTGTGTGTGTGTGACTGAAAGAGAGTGTGTGTGTGATTAAGAGAGAGTGTGTGTGAGAGGGAGAGAGAGTGTGTGTGAGAGAGAGAGAGTGTGTGTGAGAGGGAGAGAGAGTGTGTGTGTGTGAGAGGGAGAGAGAGTGTGTGTGTGAGAGGGAGAGGAAGAGAGAGTGTGTGTGAGAGGGAGAGGGAGAGAGAGTGTGTGTGTGAGAGGGAGAGCGAGTGTGTGAGTGTGTGTTTGAGAGTGAGTGTGTGTGTGTTTGAGAGGAAGTGTGTGTGAGAGGGGGAGAGAGTGTGTGTCTGTGAGAGGGATAGAGAGTGTGTGTGTGAGAGGGAGAGGAAGAGAGAGTGTGTGTGAGAGGGAGAGGGAGAGAGAGTGTGTGTGAGATTGAGAGAGTGTGTGTGAGAGAGGGGGAGAGAGTGTGTGTGTGAGAGAGGGGGAGAGAGTGCGTGTGAGAGAGGGGGGAGAGAGTGTGTGTGATGGAGAGACAATGTGTGTGTGTGTGTGATAGAGAGAGGGTGAGAGTGATTGAGAGAGAGGGTGAGTGTGATTGAGAGAGAGGGTGAGTGTTATTGAGAGAGAGTGTGTGTGTGTGATTGAGAGAGTGTGTGTATGTGTGATTGAGAGAGAGTGTGTGTATGTGTGATTGAGAGAGAGAGTGTGTGTATGTGTGATTGAGAGAAAGTGTGTGTGTGTGTATGATTGAGAGAGAGTGTGTGTGTGATTGAGAGAGAGTGTGTGTGTGATTGAGAGAGAGTGTGTGTGTGATTGAGAGAGAGTGTGTGTGTGATTGAGAGAGAGTGTGTGTGTGAAAGGGAGAGAGAGTGTGTGTGTGAGAGGGAGAGAGAATGTGTGTGTGAGATGGGGGAGAGAGAGTGTGTGTGTGAGAGGGAGAGAGTGTGTGTGTGTGTGTGTGAGAGGGAGAGAGTGTGTGTGTGTCTGTGAGAGGGAGAGAGTGTGTGTGTGTCTGTGAGAGGGAGAGGAGGAGTGTGTGTGAGAGGGAGAGTGAGTGTGTGTGTGAGAGGGAGAGTGAGTGTGTGTGTGTG
>NW_027310824.1:2500-17500 GCF_047496795.1 Chiloscyllium punctatum | reverse complement strand
GAGAGTGTGTGTATGTGAGAGGGAGAGAGAGAGTGTGTGTGTGTGAGAGGGAGAGAGAGAGTGTGTGTGTGTGAGAGGGAGAGTGAGAGTGTGTGTGTGTGAGAGGGAGAGAGAGAGTGTGTGTGTGTGAGAGGGAGAGTGAGAGTGTGTGTGTGTGAGAGGGAGAGAGAGTGTGTGTGTCTGTGAGAGGGAGAGAGAGTGTGTGTGTCTGTGAGAGGGAGAGAGAGTGTGTGTGTCTGTGAGAGGGAGAGAGAGTGTGTGTGTCTGTGAGAGGGAGAGAGTGTGTGTGTGTGATGGAGAGAGAGTGTGTGTGTGTGATTGAGAGAGAGTGTGTGTGTGATTGAGAGAGAGTGTGTGTGTGATTGAGAGAGAGTGTGTGTGTGATTGAGAGTGAGTGTGTCTGTGAGAGGGAGAGTGAGTGTGTGTGTGAGAGGGAGAGAAATTGTGTGTGAGAGGGAGAGAGAGTGTGTGTGATAGGGGGAGAGAGAGTGTGTGTTTGAGAGAGTGAGAGAGAGTGTGTGTGATGGAGAGAGTGTGTGTGTGTGTGTGTGATGGAGAGGGAGTGTGTGTGTGTGATATAGAGGGAGTGTGTGTGTGTGATTGAGAGAGAGTGTGTGTGTGAGAGGGAGAGAGAGTGTGTGTGTGAGAGGGAGAGAGAGTATGTGTGTGAGAGGGAGAGAGAGTATGTGTGTGAGAGGGAGAGAGAGTATGTGTGTGAGAGGGGGAGAGAGTGTGTGTGAGAGGGGGAGAGAGTGTGTGTGTGTGTGAGAGGGGGGAGAGAGTGTCTGTGTGAGAGGGGGAGAGAGTGTGTGTGTGAGAGGGGGAGAGAGTGCGTGTGTGTGTGTGTATGAGAGGGTGAGAGAGTGTGTGTGTCTGTGAGAGGGAGAGAGAGTGTGTGTGTGTGAGAGGGAGAGAGAGTGTGTGTGTGTGAGAGGGAGAGAGAGAGTGTGTGTGTGAGAGGGAGAGAGAGAGTGTGTGTGTGTGAGAGGGAGAGAGAGAGTGTGTGTGTGTGAGAGGGAGAGAGTGTGTGTGTGTGTGTTTGAGAGTGAGTGTGTGTGTGTGTGTTTGAGAGTGAGTGTGTGTGTGTGTGTTTGAGAGTGAGTGTGTGTGTGTGTGTTGAGAGGGAGTGTGTGTGTGATTGAGAGAGAGTGTGTGTGAGAGGGAGAGAGAGTGTGTGTGAGAGGGAGAGAGAGTGTGTGTGTCTGTGAGAGGGAGAGAGAGTGTGTGTGTCTGTGAGAGGGAGAGAGAGTGTGTGTGTGTGTGTGAGAGGGAGAGAGAGTGTGTGTGTGTGTGAGAGGGAGAGAGAGTGTGTGTGTCTGTGAGAGGGAGAGAGAGTGTGTGTGTGAGAGGGAGAGAGAGTATGTGTGTGAGAGGGGGAGAGAGTGTGTGTGATAGGGGGAGAGAGAGTGTGTGAGTGTGAGAGGGGGAGAGAGTGTGTGTGTGAGAGGGGGAGAGAGTGCGTGTGTGTGTGTGTGAGAGGGTGAGAGAGTGTGTGTCTGTGAGAGGGAGAGAGACAGTGTGTGTGTGAGAGTGAGAGAGAGAGAGTGTGCGTGTGAGATTGAGAGACTGTGTGTGAGAGAGGGGGAGAGAGTGTGTGTGATGGAGAGACAGTGTTTGTGTGTGATGGAGAGACAGTGTGTGTGTGTGTGATGGAGAGACAGTGTGTGTGTGTGTGATGGAGAGACAGTGTGTGTGTGTGTGACGGAGAGACAGTGTGTGTGTGTGATGGAGAGACAGTGTGTGTGTGTGATTGAGAGAGAGGGTGAGTGTGATTGAGAGAGAGGGTGAGTGTGATTGAGAGAGTGTGTGTGTGTGTGATTGAGAGAGAGTGTGTGTGTGTGATTGAGAGAGGGCGTGTGTGTGTGAGAGGGAGAGAGGGCGTGTGTGTGTGAGAGGGAGAGAGGGTGTGTGTGTGTGAGAGGGAGAGAGGGTGTGTGTGTGTGAGAGGGAGAGAGGGTGTGTGTGTGTGAGAGGGAGAGAGGGTGTGTGTGTGTGAGAGGGAGAGAGGGTGTGTGTGTGTGAGAGGGAGAGAGGGTGTGTGTGTCAGAGGGAGAGAGGGTGTGTGTGTGAGAGGGAGAGAGGGTGTGTGTGTGAGAGGGAGAGTGTGTGTGTGTGTCTGTGAGAGGGAGAGAGAGTGTGTGTGTGAGAGGGAGAGAGAGTATGTGTGTGAGAGGGAGAGAGAGTATGTGTGTGAGAGGGGGAGAGAGTGTGTGTGAGAGGGGGAGAGAGTGTGTGTGTGTGTGAGAGGGGGAGAGAGTGTGTGTGTGAGAGGGGGAGAGAGTGTGTGTGTGAGAGGGGGAGAGAGTGTGTGTGTGAGAGGGGGAGAGAGTGCGTGTGTGTGTGTGTGTGAGAGGGTGAGAGAGAGTGTGTGTGTGTGAGAGGGAGAGAGAGTGTGTGTGTGTGAGAGGGAGAGAGAGAGTGTGTGTGTGTGAGAGGGAGAGAGTGTGTGTGTGAGAGGGAGAGAGTGTGTGTGTGAGAGGGAGAGAGTGTGTGTGTGAGAGGGAGAGCGAGTGTGTGTGTGTGTTTGAGAGTGAGTGTGTGTGTGTGTGTGTTTTTGAGAGGGAGTGTGTGTGTGATTGAGAGAGAGTGTGTGATTGAGAGAGAGTGTGTGTGTGAGAGAGAGTGTGTGTGTGAGAGGGAGAGTGAGTGAGTGTGTGTGAGAGGGAGAGCGAGTGTGTGTGTGTTTTTGAGAGTGAGTGTGTGTGTGTGTGTTTTAGAGGGAGTGTGTGTGTGATTGAGAGTGTGTGTGTGATTGAGAGAGAGTGTGTGTGTGAGAGTGTGTGTGTGAGAGGGAGAGAGTGTGTGTGTGAGAGAGAGAGTGAGTGTGTGTGTGAGAGGGAGAGTGAGTGTGTGTGTGTGTGAGAGAGTGAGTGTGTGTGTGAGAGGGAGAGTGAGTGTGTGTGTGAGAGGGAGAGTGAGTGTGTGTGTGAGAGGGAGAGTGTGTGTGTGAGAGGGAGAGAGAGTGTGTGTTTGAGAGGGAGAGAGAGTGTGTGTGTCTGTGAGAGGGAGAGAGAGTGTGTGTGTGTGAGAGCGAGAGAGAGAGTGAGTGTGTGAGAGGGAGAGAAAGAGTGAGTGTCTGAGAGGGAGAGAGAGTGTGTGTGTCTGTGAGAGGGAGAGAGAGTGTGTGTGTCTGTGAGAGGGAGAGAGTGAGTGCGTGTGAGAGGGAGAGTGAGTGTGTGTGAGATTGAGAGTGTGTGTTTGAGAGAGTGAGTGAGAGTGTGTGTTTGAGAGAGTGAGTGAGAGTGTGTGTTTGAGAGAGTGAGTGAGAGTGTGTGTGATGGAGAGGGAGTGTGTGTGTGATGGAGAGGGAGTGTGTGTGTGTGTGATGGAGAGGGAGTGTGTGTGTGTGTGATGGAGAGAGAGTGTGTGTGTGTGTGATGGAGAGGGAGTGTGTGTGTGTGTGATGGAGAGGGAGTGTGTGTGTGTGTGATGGAGAGGGAGTGTGTGTGTGTGTGATGGAGAGGGAGTGTGTGTGTGTGTGATGGAGAGGGAGTGTGTGTGTGTGTGATGGAGAGGGAGTGTGTGTGTGTGTGTGATGGAGAGGGAGTGTGTGTGTGTGATGGAGAGGGAGTGTGTGTGTGTGTGATGGAGAGGGAGTGTGTGTGTGTGTGATTGAGAGAGAGTGTGTGTGTGTGATTGAGAGAGAGTGTGTGTGTGTGATTGAGAGTAAGTGTGTCTGTGAGAGGGAGAGTGAGTGTGTGTGTGAGAGGGAGAGTGAGTGTGTGTGTGAGAGGGAGAGTGAGTGAGTGTGTGTGAGAGGGAGAGAGAGTGTGTGTGAGAGGGAGAGAGAGTGTGTGTGTCTGTGAGTGGGAGAGAGAGTGTGTGTGTCTGTGAGAGGGAGAGTGAGTGTTTGTGTGAGAGGGAGAGTGTGTGTGTGAGAGGGAGAGAGAGTGTGTGTTTGAGAGGGAGAGAGAGTGTGTGTGTCTGTGAGAGGGAGAGAGAGTGTGTGTGTCTGTGAGAGGGAGAGAGAGTGTGTGTGTGAGAGAGCGAGAGAGAGAGTGAGTGTGTGAGAGGGAGAGAAAGAGTGAGTGTCTGTGAGAGGGAGAGAGAGTGTGTGTGTCTGTGAGAGGGAGAGAGAGTGTGTGTGTCTGTGAGAGGGAGAGAGAGGGTGTGTGTCTGTGAGAGGGAGAGAGTGAGTGCGTGTGAGAGGGAGAGTGAGTGTGTGTGAGATTGAGAGTGTGTGTTTGAGAGAGTGAGTGAGAGTGTGTGTGATGGAGAGGGAGTGTGTGTGTGTGTGATGGAGAGGGAGAGTGTGTGTGTGATTGAGAGTAAGTGTGTCTGTGAGAGGGAGAGTGAGTGTGTGTGTGAGAGGGAGAGTGAGTGTGTGTGTGAGAGGGAGAGTGAGTGTGTGTGAGAGGGAGAGAGAGTATGTGTGTGAGAGGGGGAGAGAGAGTGTGTGTGAGAACGAGAGAGAGAGTGTGTGTGTGAGAGGGGGAGAGAGAGTGTGTGTGTGAGAGGGGGAGAGAGAGTGTGTGAGAGAGGGAGAGAGTGTGTGTGTGTGAGAGGGGGAGAGTGTGTGTGTGAGAGAGAGTGTGTGTTTGTGAGAGTGAGAGAATGTGTGTGTGTGAGTGTGACAGAGAGTGTGTGAGAGAGAGAGAGTGTGAGAGGGGGAGAGAGTGTGTGTGTGAGAGAGGGGGAGAGAGTGTGTGTGTGTGAGAGGGGGAGAGAGTGTGTGTGTGTGAGAGGGGGAGAGAGTGTGTGTCTGTGAGAGAGAGAGAGAGTGTGTCTGTGAGAGGGAGAGAGAGAGAGTGTCTGTGAGAGGGAGAGAGAGTGTGTGTGAGAGAGCGAGAGGAAGAGAGAGTGTGTGTGAGATTGAGAGTGTGTGTGTGTGAGATTGAGAGAGTGTGTGTGAGAGGGTGAGAGAGTGTGTGTGAGAGGGGGAGTGAGAGTGTGTCTGTGAGAGGGGGAGTGAGAGTGTGTCTGTGAGAGGGGGAGTGAGAGTGTGTCTGTGAGAGGGGGAGTGAGAGTGTGTCTGTGAGAGGGAGAGTGAGAGTGTGTCTGTGAGAGGGGGAGTGAGAGTGTGTCTGTGAGAGGGGGAGTGAGAGTGTGTCTGTGAGAGGGGGAGTGAGAGTGTGTCTGTGAGAGGGGGAGTGAGAGTGTGTCTGTGAGAGGGGGAGTGAGAGTGTGTCTGTGAGAGGGGGAGTGAGAGTGTGTCTGTGAGAGGGGGAGTGAGAGTGTGTCTGTGAGAGGGAGTGAGAGTGTGTCTGTGAGAGGGAGAGAGAGTGTGTCTGTGAGAGGGGGAGAGAATGTGTGTGAGGGAGATAGAGTGTGTGTGTGAGAGGGAGAGAGAGTGTGTGTGTGAGAGGGAGAGAGAGTGTGTGTGTGAGAGTGAGACAGAGAGTATGTGTGAGAGGGAGAGTGTGTGTGTGTGTCTGTGAAAGGGAGAGAGAGTGTGTGTGTGTGAGGGAGAGAGAGTGTGTGTGAGAGGGAGACAGAGAGTATGTGTGAGAGGGAGAGTGTGTGTGTGTGTCTGTGAAAGGGAGAGTGAGAGTGTCTGTGAGAGGGAGAGAGTGTGTGTGTGTCTGTAAGAGGGAGAGAGAGTGTGTGTGTGTGAGAGGGAGAGAGTGTGTGTGTGTGTGAGAGGGGGAGAGAGTGTGTGTGTGAGAGGGGGAGAGAGTGTGTGTGTGAGAGGGGGAGAGAGTGTGTGTGTGAGAGGGGGAGAGAGTGTGTGTGTGAGAGGGGGAGAGAGTGTGTGTGAGAGAGGGGGAGAGAGTGTGTGTGTGTGAGAGGGGGAGAGTGTGTGTGTGTGAGGGAGAGAGAGTGAGTGTGTGTGTGTGAGGGAGAGAGAGTGAGTGTGTCTGTGAGAGGGAGAGAGTGTGTGTGTGTCTGTAAGAGGCAGAGAGTGTGTGTGTCTGTAAGAGGCAGAGAGTGTGTGTGTGTAAGAGGCAGAGAGTGTGTGTGTAAGAGGGAGAGAGAGTGTGTGTGAGAGGGAGAGAGAGTGTGTGTGTGTGAGAGGGAGAGAGAGTGTGTGTGGGAGAGGGGGAGAGAGTGTGTGTGTGAGAGGGAGAGAGAGTGTGTGTGAGATTGAGAGAGTGTGTGTGAGATTGAGAGATTGTGTGTGAGAGAGGGGGAGAGAGTGTGTGTGAGAGAGGGGGAGAGAGAGTGTGTGAGAGAGGGGGAGAGAGTGTGTGTGAGAGAGGGGGAGAGAGTGTGTGTGTGAGAGGGAGAGTGAGTGTGTGTGTGTGAGAGTGTGTCTGTGAGACGGAGAGAGAGTGTGTGTGTCTGTGAGAGGGAGAAATAGTGTGTGTGTCTGTGAGAGGGAGAGAGAGTGTGTGTGTCTGTGAGAGGGAGAGAGAGTGTGTGTGTGTGAGAGAGGAAGAGAGAGTGTGTGTGAGAGGAAGAGAGAGTGTGTGTGAGAGGGAGAGTGAGTGTGTGTGAGAGGGAGTGTGAGTGTGTGTGAGAGGGAGAGTGAGTGTGTGTGAGAGGGAGAGGAAGAGAGAGTGTGTGTGAGAGGGAGAGGGGGAGAGAGTGTGTGTGAGATTGAAAGAATGTGTGTGAGACAGGGGGAGAGAGTGTGTGTGAGAGAGGGGGAGAGAGTGTGTGTGATGGAGAGACAGTGTGTGTGTGTGATAGAGAGAGGGTGACTGTGATTGAGAGAGAGTGTGTGTGTGTGTGACTGAGAGAGAGAGTGTGTCTGTGATTGAGAGAGTGTGTGTGTGAGAGGGAGAGAGAGAGTGTGTGTGTGAGAGGGAGAGAGTGTGTGTGTGAGAGGGAGAGAGTGTGCGTGTGAGAGGGAGAGAGTGTGTGTGTGAGAGGGAGAGAGTGTGTGTGTGAGAGGGAGAGAGTGTGTGTGTGAGAGGGAGAGAGTGTGTGTGTGAGAGGGAGAGAGTGTGTGTGTGAGAGGGAGAGCGAGTGTGTGTGTGTGTTTGAGAGTGAGTGTGTGTGTGTGTGTGTTTTTGAGAGGGAGTGTGTGTGTGATTGAGAGAGTGTGTGTGTGATTGAGAGAGAGTGTGTGTGTGAGAGAGAGTGTGTGTGTGAGAGGGAGAGTGAGTGAGTGTGTGTGAGAGGGAGAGTGAGTGAGTGTGTGTGAGAGGGAGAGTGAGTGAGTGTGTGTGAGAGGGAGAGCGAGTGTGTGTGTGTGTGTTTTAGAGGGAGTGTGTGTGTGATTGAGAGTGTGTGTGTGATTGAGAGAGAGTGTGTGTGTTTGAGAGAGAGTGTGTGTGTGAGAGTGTGTGTGTGAGAGGGAGAGAGTGTGTGTGTGAGAGGGAGAGAGAGTGTGTGTGAGAGGGAGAGAGAGTGTGTGTGTCTGTGAGAGGGAGACAGAGTGTGTGTGTCTGTGAGAGGGAGACAGAGTGTTTGTGTGAGAGGGAGAGCGAGTGTGTGTGTGTGTGTGTGTATTTTAGAGGGAGTGTGTGTGTGATTGAGAGAGAGTGTGTGTGTGAGAGAGTGTGTGTGAGAGGGAGAGAGTGTGTGTGTGAGAGGGAGAGAGTGTGTGTGTGAGAGGGAGAGAGTGTGTGTGTGAGAGGGAGAGAGTGTGTGTGTTAGAGGGAGAGAGTGTGTGTGAGAGGGAGAGAGTGTGTGTGTGAGAGGGAGAGAGAGTGTGTGTGTCTGTGAGAGGGAGAGAGAGTGTGTGTGTGTGAGAGCGAGAGAGAGAGTGAGTGTGTGAGAGGGAGAGAAAGAGTGAGTGTCTGTGAGAGGGAGAGAGAGTGTGTGTGTCTGTGAGAGGGAGAGAGAGTGTGTGTGTCTGTGAGAGGGAGAGAGTGAGTGCGTGTGAGATTGAGAGTGAGTGTGTGTGAGATTGAGAGTGTGTGTTTGAGAGAGTGAGTGAGAGTGTGTGTGATGGAGAGGGAGTGTGTGTGTGTGTGATGGAGAGGGAGAGTGTGTGTGTGATTGAGAGAGAGTGTGTGTGTGATTGAGAGTAAGTGTGTCTGTGAGAGGGAGAGTGAGTGTGTGTGTGAGAGGGAGAGTGAGTGTGTGTGTGAGAGGGAGAGTGAGTGTGTGTGTGAGAGGGAGAGAGAGTATGTGTGTGAGAGGGGGAGAGAGAGTGTGTGTGTGAGAGGGGGAGAGAGAGTGTGTGTGTGAGAGGGGGAGAGAGAGTGTGTGTGAGAGAGGGAGAGAGTGTGTGTGTGAGAGAGAGTGTGTGTTTGTGAGAGTGAGAGAATGTGTGTGTGTGAGTGTGACAGAGAGTGTGTGAGAGAGAGAGAGTGTGAGAGGGGGAGAGAGTGTGTGTGTGTGAGAGGGGGAGAGAGTGTGTGTGTGTGAGAGGGGGAGAGAGTGTGTGTCTGTGAGAGAGAGAGAGTGTGTCTGTGAGAGAGAGAGAGTGTGTCTGTGAGAGGGAGAGAGAGAGAGTGTCTGTGAGAGGGAGAGAGAGTGTGTGTGAGAGAGCGAGAGGAAGAGAGAGTGTGTGTGAGATTGAGAGAGTGTGTGTGAGAGGGAGAGAGAGTGTGCGTGTGAGAGGGAGAGAGAGTGTGTGTGTGAAAGGGAGAGAGAGTGTGTGTGTGAGAGGGAGAGAGAGTGTGTGTGTGAGAGGGAGAGAGAATGTGTGTGTGAGAGGGACAGAGTGTGTGTGAGAGGGAGAGAGAGTGTGTGTGAGAGGGAGAGAGTGTGTGTGTGTCTGTGAGAGGGAGAGAGTGTGTGTGAGAGGGAGAGAGTGTGTGTGTGTGTGTTTGAGAGTGAGTGTGTGTGTGTGTGTTTGAGAGTGAGTGTGTGTGTGTGTGTTTGAGAGTGAGTGTGTGTGTGTGTGTTTGAGAGGGAGTGTGTGTGTGATTGAGAGAGAGTGTGTGTGAGAGGGAGAGAGAGTGTGTGTGAGAGGGAGAGAGAGTGTGTGTGAGAGGGAGAGAGAGTGTGTGTGTCTGTGAGAGGGAGAGAGAGTGTGTGTGTCTGTGAGAGGGAGAGAGTGTTTGTGTGAGAGGGAGAGAGTGTGTGTGTGAGAGGGAGAGAGAGTGTGTGTGTCTGTGAGAGGGAGAGAGAGTGTGTGTGTGTGAGAGGGAGAGAGAGAGTGTGTGTGTGTGAGAGGGAGAGAGAGAGTGTGTGTGTGTGAGAGGGAGAGAGAGAGTGAGTGTGTGTGAGAGGGAGAGAGAGTGTGTGTGTCTGTGAGAGGGAGAGAGAGTGTGTGTGTCTGTGAGAGGGAGAGAGTGTGTGTGTGTGATGGAGAGAGAGTGTGTGTGTGTGTGATTGAGAGAGAGTGTGTGTGTGATTGAGAGAGAGTGTGTGTGTGATTGAGAGAGAGTGTGTGTGTGATTGAGAGTGAGTGTGTCTGTGAGAGGGAGAGTGAGTGTGTGTGTGAGAGGGAGAGAGATTGTGTGTGAGAGGGAGAGAGAGTGTGTGTGATAGGGGGAGAGAGAGTGTGTGTTTGAGAGAGTGAGAGAGAGTGTGTGTGATGGAGAGACCGTGTGTGTGTGTGTGTGATGGAGAGGGAGTGTGTGTGTGTGATTGAGAGGGAGTGTGTGTGTGTGATTGAGAGGGAGTGTGTGTGTGTGATTGAGAGAGAGTGTGTGTGTGAGAGGGAGAGAGAGTGTGTGTGTGAGAGGGAGAGAGAGTATGTGTGTGAGAGGGAGAGAGAGTATGTGTGTGAGAGGGAGAGAGAGTATGTGTGTGAGAGGGGGAGAGAGTGTGTGTGATAGGGGGAGAGAGTGTGTGTGTGAGAGGGGGAGAGAGTGCGTGTGTGTGTGTGTGAGAGAGTGCGTGTGTGTGTGTGTGAGAGGGGGAGAGAGTGTGTGTCTGTGAGAGGGAGAGAGACAGTGTGTGTGTGAGAGGGAGAGAGAGTGTGTGTGTGAGAGTGAGACAGAGAGTATGTGTGAGAGGGAGAGTGAGTGTGTGTGAGAGGGAGAGGGAGAGAGAGTGTGTGTGAGATTGAGAGACTGTGTGTGAGAGAGGGGGAGAGTGTGAGAGAGGGGGAGAGAGTGTGTGATGGAGAGACAGTGTGTGTGTGTGATGGAGAGACAGTGTGTGTGTGTGTGATGGAGAGACAGTGTGTGTGTGTGTGACGGAGAGACAGTGTGTGTGTGTGATGGAGAGACAGTGTGTGTGTGTGTGATGGAGAGACAGTGTGTGTGTGTGTGATTGAGAGAGAGTGTGTGTGTGTGATTGAGAGAGGGCGTGTGTGTGTGAGAGGGAGAGAGGGTGTGTGTGTGTGAGAGGGAGAGAGGGTGTGTGTGTGTGAGAGGGAGAGAGGGTGTGTGTGTCAGAGGGAGAGAGGGTGTGTGTGTGAGAGGGAGAGAGGGTGTGTGTGTGAGAGGGAGAGTGTGTGTGTGTGTCTGTGAGAGGGAGAGAGAGTGTGTGTGTGAGAGGGAGAGTGTGTGTGTGTCTTTGAGAGGGAGAGTGTGTGTGTGTCTTTGAGAGGGAGAGAGAGTGTGTGTGAGGGAGGGAGAGTGAGTGTGTGTGAGGGAGGGTGAGTGAGTGTGTGTTATGGAGAGACAGTGTGTGTGTGTGATGGAGAGACAGTGTGTGTGTGTGATGGAGAGTGAGTGTGTGTGTGATTGAGAGAGAGTGTGTCTGTGAGAGGGGGAGAGAGAGTGTGTGTGTGATAGGGGGAGAGAGAGTGTGTGTGTGAGAGGGGGAGAGAGAGTGTGTGTGTGAGAGGGGGAGAGAGAGTGTGTGTGTGAGAGGGGAGAGAGATTGTGTGTGTGTGTGAGAGGGAGAGAGAGTGTGTGTGTGAGAGGGAGAGGGAGAGAGAGTGTGTGTGAGATTGAGAGACTGTGTGTGTGTGATGGAGAGACAGTGTGTGTGTGTGATTGAGAATGAGTGTGTGTGTGTGATTGAGAGTGAGTGTGTGTGTGATAGGGGGAGAGAGAGTGTGTGTGTGAGAGGGGGAGAGAGAGTGTGTGTGTGAGAGGGGGAGAGAGAGTGTGTGTGTGAGGGGGGAGAGAGAGTGTGTGTGTGAGAGGGGGAGAGAGAGTGTGTGTGTGAGAGGGGGAGAGAGAGTGTGTGTGTGAGAGGGGGAGTGAGAGTGTGTCTGTGAGAGGGGGAGTGAGAGTGTGTCTGTGAGAGGGGGAGTGAGAGTGTGTCTGTGAGAGGGGGAGTGAGAGTGTGTCTGTGAGAGGGGGAGTGAGAGTGTGTCTGTGAGAGGGGGAGTGAGAGTGTGTCTGTGAGAGGGGGAGTGAGAGTGTGTCTGTGAGAGGGGGAGTGAGAGTGTGTCTGTGAGAGGGGGAGAGAATGTGTGTGAGGGAGGGAGAGAGAGTGTGTGTGTGAGAGTGAGACAGAGAGTATGTGTGAGAGGGAGAGTGTGTGTGTGTGTCTGTGAAAGGGAGAGTGAGAGTGTCTGTGAGAGGGAGAGAGTGTGTGTGTGTCTGTAAGAGGGAGAGAGAGTGTGTGTGTGTGAGAGGGAGAGAGTGTGTGTGTGTGTGAGAGGGGGAGAGAGTGTGTGTGTGAGAGGGGGAGAGAGTGTGTGTGTGAGAGGGGGAGAGAGTGTGTGTGTGAGAGGGGGAGAGAGTGTGTGTGAGAGAGGGGGAGAGAGTGTGTGTGTGTGAGAGGGGGAGAGTGTGTGTGTGTGAGGGAGAGAGAGTGAGTGTGTCTGTGTGAGGGAGAGAGAGTGAGTGTGAGATTGAGAGAGTGTGTGTGAGAGAGGGGGAGAGAGTGTGTGTGAGAGAGGGGGAGAGAGTGTGTGTGAGAGAGGGGGAGAGAGTGTGTGTGAGAGAGGGGGAGAGAGTGTGTGTGAGAGAGGGGGAGAGAGTGTGTGTGAGAGAGGGGGAGAGAGTGTGTGTGGGAGAGGGGGAGAGAGAGTGTGTGAGAGAGGGGGAGAGAGTGTGTGAGAGGGGGAGAGAGTGTGTGTGTGAGAGGGGGAGAGAGTGTGTGTGTGAGAGGGGGAGAGAGTGTGTGTGTGTGAGAGGGGGAGAGAGTGTGTGTGTGTGAGAGGGGGAGAGAGTGTGTGTGTGAGAGGGGGGAGAGAGTGTGTGTGTGAGAGGGGGAGAGAGTGTGTGTGTGAGAGTGAAAGAGAGTGTGTGAGGGAGAGAGAGTGAGTGTGGCTGTGTGAGGGAGAGAGAGTGAGTGTGTCTGTGAGAGGGAGAGAGTGTTTGTGTCTGTAAGAGGGAGAGAGTGTGTGTGTGAGAGGGAGAGAAAGTGTGTGTGTGGGAGAGAGAGACAGTGTGTGTGCGAGGGAGAGTGAGTGTGTGTGCGAGGGAGAGTGAGTGTGTGTGAGAGGGAGAGAGCGTGTGTGTGTGAGAGGGAGAGAGCGTGTGTGTGTGAGAGGGAGAAAGTGTGTGAGAGGGGGAGTGTGAGAGGGGGAGTGAGAGTGTGTGTGAGAGGGGGAGAGAGTGTGTGTGTGAGAGGGGGAGAGAGTGTGTGTGTGAGAGGGGGAGAGTGTGTGTGTGAGAGGGAGAGAGAGTGTGTGTGTGAGAGGGAGAGAGAGTGTGTGTGTGAGAGTGAAAGAGAGTGTGTGTGAGGGAGAGAGAGTGAGTGAGTGTGTGTGAGATTGAGAGTGTGTGTTTGAGAGAGTGTGTGAGAGAGGGGGAGAGAGTGTGTGTGAGAGAGTGGGAGAGAGTGTGTGTGTGTGAGAGGGGGAGAGTGTGTGTGTGTGAGGGAGAGAGAGTGAGTGTGTCTGTGTGAGGGAGAGAGAGTGAGTGTGTCTGTGTGAGGGAGAGAGAGTGAGTGTGTCTGTATGAGGGAGAGAGAGTGAGTGTGTCTGTGAGAGGGAGAGAGTGTGTGTGTGTCTGTAAGAGGCAGAGAGTGTGTGTGTCTGTAAGAGGCAGAGAGTGTGTGTGTGTAAGAGGCAGAGAGTGTGTGTGTAAGAGGGAGAGAGAGTGTGTGTGAGAGGGAAAGAGAGAGTGTGTGTGGGAGAGGGGGAGAGAGTGTGTGTGAGAGGGAGAGAGAGAGTGTGTGTGAGATTGAGAGAGTGTGTGTGAGATTGAGAGAGTGTGTGTGAGATTGAGAGAGTGTGTGTGAGAGAGGGGGAGAGAGTGTGTGTGAGAGAGGGGGAGAGAGTGTGTGAGAGGGGGAGAGAGTGTGTGTGTGTGAGAGGGGGAGAGAGTGTGTGTGTGTGAGAGGGGGAGAGAGTGTGTGTGTGTGAGAGGGGGAGAGAGTGTGTGTGTGTGAGAGGGGGAGAGAGTGTGTGTGTGTGAGAGGGGGAGAGAGTGTGTGTGTGTGAGAGGGGGAGAGAGTGTGTGTGTGTGAGAGGGGGAGAGAGTGTGTGTGTGTGAGAGGGGGAGAGAGTGTGTGTGTGAGAGGGGGAGAGAGTGTATGTGTGAGAGTGAAAGAGAGTGTGTGAGGGAGAGAGAGTGAGTGTGTCTGTGAGAGGGAGAGAGTGTTTGTGTCTGTAAGAGGGAGAGAGTGTGTGTGTGTGTGGGAGAGAGAGACAGTGTGTGTGCGAGGGAGAGTGAGTGTGTGTGCGAGGGAGAGTGAGTGTGTGTGAGAGGGAGAGAGCGTGTGTGTGTGAGAGGGAGAGAGCGTGTGTGTGTGAGAGGGAGAAAGTGTGCGTGTGAGAGGGGGAGTGAGAGTGTGTGTGAGAGGGGGAGAGAGTGTGTGTGTGAGAGGGGGAGAGAGTGTGTGTGTGAGAGGGGGAGAGTGTGTGTGTGAGAGGGAGAGAGAGTGTGTGTGTGAGAGGGAGAGAGAGTGTGTGTGTGAGAGTGAAAGAGAGTGTGTGTGAGGGAGAGAGAGTGAGTGAGTGTGTGTGAGGGAGAGAGAGTGAGTGTGTCTGTGTGAGGGAGAGAGAGTGGGTGTGTCTGTGTGAGGGAGAGAGAGTGAGTGTGTCTGTGAGAGGGAGAGAGTGTGTGTGTCTGTAAGAGGGAGAGAGTGTGTGTGTGAGAGGGAGAGAGAGTGTGTGTGTGGGAGAGGGAGAGAGTGTGTGGAGAGGGAGAGAGCGTGTGTGTGTGAGAGGGGGAGAGAGAGTGTGTGTGAGAGGGGGAGAGAGTGTGTGTGTGAAAGGGGGAGAGAGTGTGTGTGTGAAAGGGGGAGAGAGTGTGTGTGTGAGAGGGAGAGAGTGTGTGTGTGAGGGAGAGAGAGTGAGTGTGTCTGTGTGAGGGAGAGACAGTGAGTGTGTCTGTGAGAGGGAGAGAGTGTGTGTGTCTGTAAGAGGGAGAGAGTGTGTGTGTGTGGGAGAGAGAGTGTGTGTGTGTGAGAGGGAGAGAGTGTGTGTGAGAGGGAGAGTGAGTGTGTGTGAGAGGGAGAGAGCGTGTGTGTGTGAGAGGGAGAAAGTGTGTGTGTGAGAAGGGGAGAGAGTGTGTGTGTGAGATGGAGAGTGTGTGTGTGAGAGGGGGAGAGAGTGTGTGTGTGAGAGGGAGAGAGTGTGTGTGTGAGGGAGAGAGAGTGAGTGTGTCTGTGTGAGGGAGAGAGAGTGTGTGTGTCTGTGAGAGGGAGAGAGTGTGTGTGTCTGTGAGAGGGAGAGAGTGTGTGTGAGAGGAAAAGAGAGTGTGTGTGTGTGAGAGGGAGAGTGTGTGTGTGTGAGAGGGAGAGTGTGTGTGTGTGAGAGGGAGAGTGTGTGTGTGTGAGAGGGAGAGTGTGTGTGTGTGAGAGGGAGAGTGAGTGTGTGTGAGAGGGAGAGAGCGTGTGTGTGAAAGGAGGAGAGAGAGTGTGTGTGAGAGGGGGAGAGAGTGTGTGTGTGAGAGGGAGAGTGTGTGTGTGTGTGAGAGAGAGAGAGAGGATGTGTGTGAGAGGGAGAGAGAGTGTGTGTGAGAGGGGGAGAGAGTGTGTGTGTGAGAGGGAGAGAGTGTGTGTGTGTGTGCGAGAGAGAGAGAGGATGTGTGTGAGAGGGGGAGAGAGTGTGTGTGTGTGAGAGGGAGAGAGAGTGTGTGTGAGAGGGAGAGAGAGTGTGTGTGTGAGAGGCAGAGAGAGTGTGTGTGTCTGTGAGAGGCAGAGAGAGTGTGTGTGTCTGCTGTGAGAGGGAGAGAGAGTGTGTGTATGTGAGAGAGAGAGAGGTTGTGTGTGAGAGGGAGAGAGAGTGTGTGTGAGAGGGAGAGAGAGTGTGTGTGAGAGGGAGAGAGAGTGTGTGTGAGAGGGAGAGAGAGTGTGTGTGTGAGAGGCAGAGAGAGTGTGTGTGTGTGTGAGAGGGAGAGAGAGTGTGTGGTGTGAGACGGAGAGAGAGTGTGTGTGAGAGGGAGAGAGAGTGTGTGAAATTGAGAGAGGTGTTTG
>NW_027310823.1:42500-45119 GCF_047496795.1 Chiloscyllium punctatum | reverse complement strand
CTCTCTCTCGATCTCTCTCTCGATCTCTCTCTCGATCTCTCTCTCGATCTCTCTCTCGATCTCTCTCTCGATCACTCTCTCGATCACTCTCTCGATCACTCTCTCGATCACTCTCTCGATCACTCTCTCGATCACTCTCTCGATCACTCTTCTCGATCTCTCTCTCGATCTCTCTCTCGATCTCTCTCTCGATCTCTCTCTCGATCTCTCTCTCGATCTCTCTCTCGATCTCTCTCTCGATCTCTCTCTCGATCTCTCTCTCGATCTCTCTCTCGATCTCTCTCTCGATCTCTCTCTCGATCTCTCTCTCTCTCTCTCGATCTCTCTCTCTCTCGATCTCTCTCTCTCTCGATCTCTCTCTCTCTCTCTCTCTCTCTCTCTCTCTCTCTCGATCTCTCTCTCTCTCGATCTCTCTCTCTCGATCTCTCTCTCTCGATCTCTCTCTCTCGATCTCTCGATCTCTCGATCTCTCTCTCTCTCTCTCTCGATCTCACTCTCTCTCTCGATCTCACTCTCTCTCTCTCGATCTCACTCTCTCTCTCTCGATCTCTCTCTCTCTCTCTCGATCTCTCTCTCTCTCTCTCGATCTCTCTCTCTCTCTCTCGATCTCTCTCTCTCTCTCTCGATCTCACTCTCTCTCTCTCGATCTCACTCTCTCTCTCTCGATCTCACTCCCTCTCTCTCTCTCCCTCTCACTCTCTCTCTCTCGATCTCACTCTCTCTCTCTCCCTCCCTAGATCTCGATCTCTCGATCTCTCTCTCCCTCCCTCGATCTCTCTCTCTCTCTCCCTCTCTCTCCCTCCCTCGATCTCTCTCTCTCTCTCCCTCTCTCTCTCTCGTTCTCTCTCTCTCGCTCTCTCTCTCTCGATCTCTCTCTCGATCTCTCTCTCGATCTCTCTCTAGCTCTCTCTCTAGCTCTCTCTCTCGATCTCTCTCTAGCTCTCTCTCTAGCTCTCTCTCTAGCTCTCTCTCTAGCTCTCTCTCTAGCTCTCTCTCTAGCTCTCTCTCTAGCTCTCTCTCTAGCTCTCTCTCTAGCTCTCTCTCTAGCTCTCTCTCTAGCTCTCGATCTCCCGATCTCTCTCTCGGTCTCTTGATCACTCTCTCGATCACTCTCTCGATCTCTCTCTCGATCTCTCTCTCGATCTCTCTCTCGATCTCTCTCTCGATCTCTCTCTCTCTCTCTCGATCTCTCTCTCTCTCCCTCCCTCGATTTCTCTCCCTCCCTCGATTTCTCTCCCTCCCTCGATTTTTCTCTCTCTCTCTCTCGATCTCTCGATCTCTCTCTCGATCTCTCTCTCTCCCTCCCTCGATCTCTCTCGCTCTCTCTCTCTCCCTCCCTCGATCTCTCTCGCTCTCTCTCTCTCCCTCCCTCGATCTCGCTCTCTCTCTCTCCCTCCCTCGATCTCGCTCTCTCTCTCTCCCTCCCTCGATCTCGCTCGCTCTCTCTCCCTCCCTCGATCTCGCTCGCTCTCTCTCTCTCTCTCTCTCTCTCTCTCTCTCTCTCTCTCTCTCTCTCTCTCTCTCTATCGATCTCTCTCTCTCTCTCTCTCGATCTCGCTCGCTCTCTCTCTCGATCTCTCTCTCGCGCTCTCTCTCTCGCGCTCTCTCACGCGCTCTCTCTCTCGATCACTCGATCACTCGATCACGAACACTCTCTCAAACTCTCTCTCTCTCTCGAACTCTCTCTCTCTCTCTCTCTCTCTCTCTCTCTCTCTCGAACTCTCTCTCACTCTCTCGAACTCTCTCGAACTCTCTCGAACTCTCTCACTCTCTCTCTCTCTCTCTCGAACTCACTCTCTCTCTCTCTCTCGAACTCACTCTCTCTCTCTCGAACTCACTCTCTCTCTCTCTCTCTCGAACTTACTCTCTCTTGCTCGAACTCGCGATCTCGCGATCACTCGATCACTCGCTCGGTCTCTCTCTCGATCACTCGCTCGGTCTCTCTCTCGATCACTCTCTCGATCACTCTCTCGATCTGTCTCTCGATCACTCTCTCGATCTGTCTCTCGATCACTCTCTCGGTCTCTCGATCACTCTCTCGGTCTCTCGATCACTCTCTCGGTCTCTCGATCACTCTCTCGGTCTCTCGATCTCTCTCTCGATCTCGCGATCACTCGATCACTCTCTCGATCACTCTCTCGATCACTCTCTCGATCACTCTCTCGATCACTCTCTCGATCACTCTCTCGATCACTCTCTCGATCGGTCTCTCGATCGGTCTCTTGATCGGTCTCCCGATCGGTCTCTCGATCACCCGATCGGTCTCTCGATCACCCGATCGGTCTCTCGATCACCCGATCGGTCTCTCGATCACCCGATCGGTCTCTCGATCACCCGATCGGTCTCTCGATCACCCGATCGGTCTCTCGATCACCCGATCGGTCTCTCGATCACTCTCTCGATCACTCTCTCGATCACTCTCTCGATCACTCTCTCGATCACTCTCTCGATCTCTCGATCGGTCTCTCGATCACTCGCTCGGTCTCTCGATCACTCTCTCGATCTCTCGATCGGTCTCTCGATCACTCGCTCGGTCACTCTCTCGATCACTCTCTCGATCTCTCGATCACTCTCTCGATCTCTCGATCTCTCTCTCGATCACTCGAACACTCGCTCGGT